>NC_142080.1:10082500-10282500 GCF_059756535.1 Pantherophis guttatus | reverse complement strand
TTCCTGGGCAGCATTTTCCTGACCGCAGAGTCACACGTTTTCTTCCCCAGCCACCAAAAAGGCTCGATTTTTAAAAAGTGGAAGCAACACCATTTTTAGACATGGAATTTCATCGCGAAATTCTTCCTGGTGTCCGTTTTTCCATTTGGTTTAAAAAAACAAATTTGCCTTCAAAAAACATTTTTTTCCTGGGCAGCATTTTCCTGACCGCGGAGTCACGCGTTTTCTTCCCCAGGCGCCAAAAAGGCTCGATTTTTAAAAAGTGGAAGCAGCACCATTTTTAGATATGGAATTTCATTGTGAAACTCAACCTGGGGTCCGTATTTGCATTTGGTTTTAAAGGAGAAAATTGACTTCAAGAAACATTTTGCTTCCTGGGCAGCATTTTCCTGACCGCAGAGTCACACGTTTTCTTCCCCAGGCACCAAAAAGGCTCGATTTTTAAAAAGTGGAAGCAACACCATTTTTAGACATAGAATTTCATCCCGAGAGTCATCGTGGTGTCCGTTTTTGCATTTGGTTGAAAAAAACAAATTCGGCTTCAAAAAACTTTTTGATTCCTGGGCAGCATTTTTCCTGACCGTGGAGTCAGGCGTTTTCTTCCCCAGGCACCAAAAAGGCTCAATTTTTAAAAAGTGGAAGCAACACCATTTTTAGACATGGAATTTCATCCCAAAACTCAACCTGGGGTCCGTATTTGCATTTGGTTTTAAAGAAAAAAATTGACTTCAAAAAACATTTTGCTTCCTGGGCAGCATTTTCCTGACCGTGGAGTCACACGTTTTCTTCCCCAGGCACCAAAAAGGCTCGATTTTTAAAAAGTGGAAGCAGCACCATTTTTAGACATGGAATTTCATCCTGCCACTCATCCTGGGGTCCGTATTTGCATTTGATTTTAAAGAAAAAAATTGACTTCAAAAAACATTTTGCTTCCTGGGCAGCATTTTCCTGACCGCAGAGTCACGCGTTTTCTTCCCCAGGCACCACAAAGGCTCGATTTTTAAAAAGTGGAAGCAACACCATTTTTAGATATGGAATTTCATCCCGAAACTCATCCTGGGGTCCATATTTGCATTTGGTTTAAAAAAACAAATTTGCCCTCAAAAAACATTTTTTTCCTGGGCAGCATTTTCCTGACCGCGGAGTCATGCGTTTTCTTCCCCAGGCACCAAAAAAGCTCGATTTTTAGAAACTGGAAGCAACACCATTTTTAGACATGGAATTTCATCGCGAAATTCATCCTGGTGTCTGTTTTTGCATTTGGTTTAAAAAAACAAATTTGCCTTCAAAAAACATTTTTTTCCTGGGCAGCATTTTCCTGTCACGCGTTTTCTTCCCCAGGCACCAAAAAGGCTCGATTTTTAAAAAGTGGAAGTAACACCATTTTTAGACATGGAATTTCATCCCGAAACTCATCCTGGGATCCATATTTGCATTTGGTTTTAAAGAAAAAAAATTCACTTCAAAAAACATTTTGCTTCCTGGGCAGAATTTTCCTGACCGCGGAGTCACGGGTTTTCTTCCCCGGGCACCAGAAAGGCTCGATTTTTAAAAAGTGGAAGCAACACCATTTTTAGACATGGAATTTCATCCTGCCACTCATCTTGGGGTCCGTATTTGAATTTCGTTTTTTAAAGAAAAAAATTGACTTCAAAAAACATTTTGCTTCCAGGACAGCATTTTCCTGACCGCGGAGTCATGTGTTTTCTTCCCCAGGCACCACAAAGGCTCGATTTTTACAAAGTGGAAGCAACACCATTTTTAGATATGGAATTTCATCCCGAAACTCATCCTGGGGTCCGTATTTGCATTTGGTTTAAAAAAACAAATTTGCCCTCAAAAAACATTTTTTTCCTGGGCAGCATTTTCCTGAGTTCGGAGTCATGCGTTTTCTTCCCCAGGAATCAAAAAGGCTCAATTTTTAAAAAGTGGAAGCAACACCATTTTTAGACATGGAATTTCATCCCGAAATTCATCCTGGTGTCCATTTTTGCATTTGGTTTAAAAAAACAAATTTGGCTTCCAAAAACGTTTTTTTTCTGGGCAGCATTTTCCTGACCGCGGAGTCACGCGTTTTCTTCCCCAAGCACCAAATAGGCTCGATTTTTAAAAAGTGGAAGCAACACCATTTTTAGACATGGAATTTCATCCCGAAACTCATCCTGGGGTCCGTATTTGCATTTGGTTTTAAATAAAAGATGACTTTAAAAAACATTTTGCTTCCAGGGTAGCATTTTCCTGACCGCAGAGTCACACGTTTTCTTCCCCAGCCACCAAAAAGGCTCGATTTTTAAAAAGTGGAAGCAACACCATTTTTAGACATGGAATTTCATCGCGAAATTCTTCCTGGTGTCCGTTTTTCCATTTGGTTTAAAAAAACAAATTTGCCTTCAAAAAACATTTTTTTCCTGGGCAGCATTTTCCTGACCGCGGAGTCACACGTTTTCTTCCCCAGGCGCCAAAAAGGCTCGATTTTTAAAAAGTGGAAGCAGCACCATTTTTAGATATGGAATTTCATTGTGAAACTCAACCTGGGGTCCGTATTTGCATTTGGTTTTAAAGGAGAAAATTGACTTCAAGAATCATTTTGCTTCCTGGGCAGCATTTTCCTGACCGCAGAATCACACGTTTTCTTCCCCAGGCACCAAAAAGGCTCGATTTTTAAAAAGTGGAAGCAACACCATTTTTAGACATAGAATTTCATCCCGAGAGTCATCATTGTGTCCGTTTTTGCATTTGGTTGAAAAAAACAAATTCGGCTTCAAAAAACTTTTTGATTCCTGGGCAGCATTTTTCCTGACCGCGGAGTCAGGCGTTTTCTTCCCCAGGCACCAAAAAGGCTCGATTTTTAAAAAGTGGAAGCAACACCATTTTTAGACATGGAATTTCATCGCGAAATTCTTCCTGGTGTCCGTTTTTCCATTTGGTTTAAAAAAACAAATTTGCCTTCAAAAAACATTTTTTTCCTGGGCAGCATTTTCCTGACCGCGGAGTCACACGTTTTCTTCCCCAGGCGCCAAAAAGGCTCGATTTTTAAAAAGTGGAAGCAGCACCATTTTTAGATATGGAATTTCATTGTGAAACTCAACCTGGGGTCCGTATTTGCATTTGGTTTTAAAGGAGAAAATTGACTTCAAGAATCATTTTGCTTCCTGGGCAGCATTTTCCTGACCGCAGAATCACACGTTTTCTTCCCCAGGCACCAAAAAGGCTCGATTTTTAAAAAGTGGAAGCAACACCATTTTTAGACATAGAATTTCATCCCGAGAGTCATCGTTGTGTCCGTTTTTGCATTTGGTTGAAAAAAACAAATTCGGCTTCAAAAAACTTTTTGATTCCTGGGCAGCATTTTTCCTGACCGCGGAGTCAGGCGTTTTCTTCCCCAGGCACCAAAAAGGCTCAATTTTTAAAAAGTGGAAGCAACACCATTTTTAGACATGGAATTTCATCCCAAAACTTAACCTGGGGTCCGTATTTGCATTTGGTTTTAAAGAAAAAAATTGACTTCAAAAAACATTTTGCTTCCTGGGCAGCATTTTCCTGACCGCAGAGTCACGCGTTTTCTTCCCCAGGCACCACAAAGGCTCGATTTTTAAAAAGTGGAAGCAACACCATTTTTAGATATGGAATTTCATCCCGAAACTCATCCTGGGGTCCATATTTGCATTTGGTTTAAAAAAACAAATTTGCCCTCAAAAAACATTTTTTTCCTGGGCAGCATTTTCCTGACCGCGGAGTTACGCGTTTTCTTCCCCAGGCACCACAAAGGCTCGATTTTTAAAAAGTGGAAGCAATACCATTTTTAGATATGGAATTTCATCCCGAAACTCATCCTGGGGTCCATATTTGCATTTGGTTTAAAAAAACAAATTTGCCCTCAAAAAACATTTTTTTCCTGGGCAGCATTTTCCTGACCGCGGAGTCATGCGTTTTCTTCCCCAGGCACCAAAAAAAGCTCGATTTTTAGAAACTGGAAGCAACACCATTTTTAGACATGGAATTTCATCCCGAAATTCATCCTGGGGTCCGTATTTGCATTTGGTTTAAAAAAACAAATTTGCCCTCAAAAAACATTTTTTTCCTGGGCAGCATTTTCCTGAGTTCGGAGTCATGCGTTTTCTTCCCCAGGAATCAAAAAGGCTCAATTTTTAAAAAGTGGAAGCAACACCATTTTTAGACATGGAATTTCATCCCGAAATTCATCCTGGTGTCCATTTTTGCATTTGGTTTAAAAAAACAAATTTGGCTTCCAAAAACGTTTTTTTTCTGGGCAGCATTTTCCTGACCGCGGAGTCACGCGTTTTCTTCCCCAAGCACCAAATAGGCTCGATTTTTAAAAAGTGGAAGCAACACCATTTTTAGACATGGAATTTCATCCCGAAACTCATCCTGGGGTCCGTATTTGCATTTGGTTTTAAATAAAAGATGACTTTAAAAAACATTTTGCTTCCAGGGTAGCATTTTCCTGACCGCAGAGTCACACGTTTTCTTCCCCAGCCACCAAAAAGGCTCGATTTTTAAAAAGTGGAAGCAACACCATTTTTAGACATGGAATTTCATCGCGAAATTCTTCCTGGTGTCCGTTTTTCCATTTGGTTTAAAAAAACAAATTTGCCTTCAAAAAACATTTTTTTCCTGGGCAGCATTTTCCTGACCGCGGAGTCACACGTTTTCTTCCCCAGGCGCCAAAAAGGCTCGATTTTTAAAAAGTGGAAGCAGCACCATTTTTAGATATGGAATTTCATTGTGAAACTCAACCTGGGGTCCGTATTTGCATTTGGTTTTAAAGGAGAAAATTGACTTCAAGAATCATTTTGCTTCCTGGGCAGCATTTTCCTGACCGCAGAATCACACGTTTTCTTCCCCAGGCACCAAAAAGGCTCGATTTTTAAAAAGTGGAAGCAACACCATTTTTAGACATAGAATTTCATCCCGAGAGTCATCATTGTGTCCGTTTTTGCATTTGGTTGAAAAAAACAAATTCGGCTTCAAAAAACTTTTTGATTCCTGGGCAGCATTTTTCCTGACCGCGGAGTCAGGCGTTTTCTTCCCCAGGCACCAAAAAGGCTCGATTTTTAAAAAGTGGAAGCAACACCATTTTTAGACATGGAATTTCATCGCGAAATTCTTCCTGGTGTCCGTTTTTCCATTTGGTTTAAAAAAACAAATTTGCCTTCAAAAAACATTTTTTTCCTGGGCAGCATTTTCCTGACCGCGGAGTCACACGTTTTCTTCCCCAGGCGCCAAAAAGGCTCGATTTTTAAAAAGTGGAAGCAGCACCATTTTTAGATATGGAATTTCATTGTGAAACTCAACCTGGGGTCCGTATTTGCATTTGGTTTTAAAGGAGAAAATTGACTTCAAGAATCATTTTGCTTCCTGGGCAGCATTTTCCTGACCGCAGAATCACACGTTTTCTTCCCCAGGCACCAAAAAGGCTCGATTTTTAAAAAGTGGAAGCAACACCATTTTTAGACATAGAATTTCATCCCGAGAGTCATCGTTGTGTCCGTTTTTGCATTTGGTTGAAAAAAACAAATTCGGCTTCAAAAAACTTTTTGATTCCTGGGCAGCATTTTTCCTGACCGCGGAGTCAGGCGTTTTCTTCCCCAGGCACCAAAAAGGCTCAATTTTTAAAAAGTGGAAGCAACACCATTTTTAGACATGGAATTTCATCCCAAAACTTAACCTGGGGTCCGTATTTGCATTTGGTTTTAAAGAAAAAAATTGACTTCAAAAAACATTTTGCTTCCTGGGCAGCATTTTCCTGACCGCAGAGTCACGCGTTTTCTTCCCCAGGCACCACAAAGGCTCGATTTTTAAAAAGTGGAAGCAACACCATTTTTAGATATGGAATTTCATCCCGAAACTCATCCTGGGGTCCATATTTGCATTTGGTTTAAAAAAACAAATTTGCCCTCAAAAAACATTTTTTTCCTGGGCAGCATTTTCCTGACCGCGGAGTTACGCGTTTTCTTCCCCAGGCACCACAAAGGCTCGATTTTTAAAAAGTGGAAGCAATACCATTTTTAGATATGGAATTTCATCCCGAAACTCATCCTGGGGTCCATATTTGCATTTGGTTTAAAAAAACAAATTTGCCCTCAAAAAACATTTTTTTCCTGGGCAGCATTTTCCTGACCGCGGAGTCATGCGTTTTCTTCCCCAGGCACCAAAAAAAGCTCGATTTTTAGAAACTGGAAGCAACACCATTTTTAGACATGGAATTTCATCCCGAAATTCATCCTGGTGTCTGTTTTTACATTTGGTTTAAAAAAACAAATTTGCCTTCAAAAAACATTTTTTTCCTGGGCAGCATTTTCCTGTCACGCGTTTTCTTCCCCAGGCACCAAAAAGGCTCGATTTTTAAAAAGTGGAAGTAACACCATTTTTAGACATGGAATTTCATCCCGAAACACATCCTGGGATCCGTATTTGCATTTGGTTTTAAAGAAAAAAAATTCACTTCAAAAAACATTTTGCTTCCTGGGCAGCATTTTCCTGTCACGGGTTTTCTTCCCCGGGCACCAGAAAGGCTCGATTTTTAAAAAGTGGAAGCAACACCATTTTTAGACAGGGAATTTCATCCCGAAACTCATCCTGGAGTCCCTATTTGCATTTGGTTTTAAATAAAAAAATTGACTTTAAAAAACATTTTGCTTCCAGGGCAGCATTTTCCTGACCGCAGAGTCACACGTTTTCTTCCCCAGCCACCAAAAAGGCTCGATTTTTAAAAAGTGGAAGCAACACCATTTTTAGACAGGGAATTTCATCCCGAAACTCATCCTGGAGTCCCTATTTGCATTTGGTTTTAAATAAAAAAATTGACTTTAAAAAACATTTTGCTTCCAGGGCAGCATTTTCCTGACCGCAGAGTCACACGTTTTCTTCCCCAGGCATCAAAAAGGCTCGATTTTTAAAAAGTGGAAGCAACACCATTTTTAGACATAGAATTTCATCCCGAGAGTCATCGTGGTGTCCGTTTTTGCATTTGGTTGAAAAAAACAAATTCGGCTTCAAAAAACTTTTTGATTCCTGGGCAGCATTTTTCCTGACCGTGGAGTCAGGCGTTTTCTTCCCCAGGCACCAAAAAGGCTCAATTTTTAAAAAGTGGAAGCAACACCATTTTTAGACATGGAATTTCATCCCAAAACTCAACCTGGGGTCCGTATTTGCATTTGGTTTTAAAGAAAAAAATTGACTTCAAAAAACATTTTGCTTCCTGGGCAGCATTTTCCTGACCGCGGAGTCACACGTTTTCTTCCCCAGGCACCAAAAAGGCTCGATTTTTAAAAAGTGGAAGCAGCACCATTTTTAGACATGGAATTTCATCCTGCCACTCATCCTGGGGTCCGTATTTGCATTTGATTTTAAAGAAAAAATTGACTTCAAAAAACATTTTGCTTCCTGGGCAGCATTTTCCTGACCGCAGAGTCACGTGTTTTCTTCCCCAGGCACCACAAAGGCTCGATTTTTAAAAAGTGGAAGCAACACCATTTTTAGATATGGAATTTCATCCCGAAACTCATCCTGGGGTCCATATTTGCATTTGGTTTAAAAAAACAAATTTGCCCTCAAAAAACATTTTTTTCCTGGGCAGCATTTTCCTGACCGCAGAGTCACACGTTTTCTTCCCCAGGCACCACAAAGGCTCGATTTTTAAAAAGTGGAAGCAACACCATTTTTAGATATGGAATTTCATCCCGAAACTCATCCTGGGGTCCATATTTGCATTTGGTTTAAAAAAACAAATTTGCCCTCAAAAAACATTTTTTTCCTGGGCAGCATTTTCCTGACCGCGGAGTCACACGTTTTCTTCCCCAGGCACCACAAAGGCTAGATTTTTAAAAAGTGGAAGCAACACCATTTTTAGATATGGAATTTCATCCCGAAACTCATCCTGGGGTCCATATTTGCATTTGGTTTAAAAAAACAAATTTGCTCTCAAAAAACATTTTTTTCCTGGGCAGCATTTTCCTGACCGCGGAGTCATGCGTTTTCTTCCCCAGGCACCAAAAAAAGCTCGATTTTTAGAAACTGGAAGCAACACCATTTTTAGACATGGAATTTCATCCCGAAATTCATCCTGGTGTCTGTTTTTACATTTGGTTTAAAAAAACAAATTTGCCTTCAAAAAACATTTTTTTCCTGGGCAGCATTTTCCTGTCACGCGTTTTCTTCCCCAGGCACCACAAAGGCTCGATTTTTAAAAAGTGGAAGCAATACCATTTTTAGATATGGAATTTCATCCCGAAACTCATCCTGGGGTCCATATTTGCATTTGGTTTAAAAAAACAAATTTGCCCTCAAAAAACATTTTTTTCCTGGGCAGCATTTTCCTGACCGCGGAGTCATGCGTTTTCTTCCCCAGGCACCAAAAAAGCTCGATTTTTAAAAAGTGGAAGCAACACCATTTTTAGATATGGAATTTCATCCCGAAACTCATCCTGGGGTCCATATTTGCATTTGGTTTAAAAAAACAAATTTGCCCTCAAAAAACATTTTGCTTCCAGGGCAGCATTTTCCTGACCGCGGAGTCACACGTTTTCTTCCCCAGGCACCACAAAGGCTCGATTTTTAAAAAGTGGAAGCAACACCATTTTTAGATATGGAATTTCATCCCGAAACTCATCCTGGGGTCCATATTTGCATTTGGTTTAAAAAAACAAATTTGCCCTCAAAAAACATTTTTTTCCTGGGCAGCATTTTCCTGACCCCGGAGTCATGCGTTTTCTTCCCCAGGCACCAAAAAAAGCTCGATTTTTAGAAACTGGAAGCAACACCATTTTTAGACATGGAATTTCATCCCGAAATTCATCCTGGTGTCTGTTTTTACATTTGGTTTAAAAAAACAAATTTGCCTTCAAAAAACATTTTTTTCCTGGGCAGCATTTTCCTGTCACGCGTTTTCTTCCCCAGGCACCAAAAAGGCTCGATTTTTAAAAAGTGGAAGTAACACCATTTTTAGACATGGAATTTCATCCCGAAACTCATCCTGGGGTCCGTATTTGCATTTGGTTTTAAAGAAAAAAAATTCACTTCAAAAAACATTTTGCTTCCTGGGCAGCATTTTCCTGTCACGGGTTTTCTTCCCCGGGCACCAGAAAGGCTCGATTTTTAAAAAGTGGAAGCAACACCATTTTTAGACATGGAATTTCATCCTGCCACTCATCTTGGGGTCCGTATTTGCATTTCGTTTTTTAAAGAAAAAAATTGACTTCAAAAAACATTTTGCTTCCAGGACAGCATTTTCCTGACCGCGGAGTCATGTGTTTTCTTCCCCAGGCACCAAAAAGGCTCGATTTTTAAAAAGTGGAAGCAACACCATTTTTAGACGTGGAATTTCATCCCAAAACTCAACCTGGGGTCCGTATTTGCATTTGGTTTTAAAGAAAAAAATTGACTTTAAAAAACATTTTGCTTCCAGGGCAGCATTTTCCTGACCGCAGAGTCACGCGTTTTCTTCCCCAGCCACCAAAAAGGCTCGATTTTTAAAAAGTGGAAGCAACACCATTTTTAGACATGGAATTTCATCCCGAAACTCATCCTGGAGTCCGTATTTGCATTTGGTTTTAAATAAAAAAATTGACTTCAAACAACATTTTCCTTCCTGGGCAGCATTTTCCTGACTGCAGAGTCACGCGTTTTCTTCCCCAGCCACCAAAAAGGCTCGATTTTTAAAAAGTGGAAGCAACACCATTTTTAGACATGGAATTTCATCCCGAAACTCATCCTGGAGTCCGTTTTTGAATTTGGTTTAAAAAAAGAAATTTGGCTTCAAAAAACATTTTTCTTCCTGGGCAGCATTTTCCTGACCGCGGAGTCATGTGTTTTCATACGAGATGGTGAGTATTTGAAGCGCTTCCCTTTATACAGGAAAGGACCTTTGATTATTTTGGAGGAAAACTCAGGAGATGGTGAATATTTGCAACGCTTCCCTTTATACAGGAAAGGACCTTTGATTATTTTGGAGAAAAACATAGGAGATGGTGAATATTTGCAACGCTTCCCTTTATACAGGAAAGGACCTTTGATTATTTTGGAGGAAAACATAGGAGATGGTGAATATTTGCAGCGCTTCCCTTTATACAGGAAAGGACCATTGATTATTTTGGAGGAAAACTCAGGAGATGGTGAGTATTTGCAGCGCTTCCCTTTATACAGGAAAGGACCATTGATTATTTTGGAAGCTGACTTTGTATAAATATACAAAAGGATGAAGGCTATTGCTTAACTCATTGGAAGCCGCCCTGAATCTCCGGAGAAGGGCGGCATATAAATCAAATTAAAATAAATTAGAAAAATAAAAATAATAGATGATCATAAAAGGTAAAGGTTCCCCTCGCACATATACGCTAGTCGTTCCTGACTCTAGGGGGCGGTGCTCCTCTCCATTTCAAAGCCAGAGAGCCAGCGCTGTCTGAAGACGTCTCCGTGGTCATGTGGCCGGCAAGACTCAACGCCAAAGGCGCACAGAAAACGCTGTTCCCTTCCCACCAAAGGTGGCCCCTATTTTTCTACTTGCATTTTTTTTACCTGCTTTCGAACTGCTAGGTTGGCAGAAGCTGGGACAAGGAACGGGAGCTCACCCTGTTACGCGGCACGAGGGATTCGAACCGCTGAACTGCCGACCTTTCGATCGACAAGCTCAGCGTCTTAGCCACTGAGCCGCTGCATCCCTAGTTAGATAACCATAGAATTTCTTAATTCTATCCCTGATCTATGGTATGTCCATGCTTTTGTTCATGGATGGACCCCCCAAAAATGTGTTAGAAACCCCCCCAAACAAGCCCACCCCTTCCAGCTTACCACAAGCTAGTTTTATTTATTAAATTTTTATGGCACTCTTCTCATTCCTACGGCGATTCTGAAGAACCGTTGGCAGGAATTGGGTGTAATGTTTAGTCTAGTGAAAGGAAGGAAGAGGCAGGGGTGACGCAATAGCAGCCTTCCGGTATTGGAGGGGCTGCCCCAAAGAAGAGGGGAGGGTCAAGCTCTTCTCCAAAGCCCCTGAAGGCAGGACAAGAAGAAGCAACGGATGGAAACTAATCAAGGAGAGAAGCAACCTGGAACTAAGGAGAAATTTCCTGACAGAACAATAAACCGGTGGAATGTCTTGTCATCTCTGGAGGCTTTCAAAGAGAGGAGCCATTGGTCTGAAATGGTAGAGGGTCTCCTTCTTAAGCAGGGGGTTGGAGTAGAAGACCTCCAAGGTCCATTTCGAGGCTGTATTCTGTTATTCCTTCTTCCCTTCCAATACCTCCTTCGTTCCTTCCTTTCTCTTTTTCTCCTTCCTCCCTCCCTCCCTCCTTCCCTCCCTCCCTCCTTCTCATTCCCATCTCCTTCCTTCCTCCCTCCATTCCTCCCTCCCTCCTTCCCTCCCTCCATTCTTCTCATTCCCATCTCCTTCCTTCCTTCCACCCTCTCTCCTTCCCTCCCTCCCTTCTTCTCCTTCCCATCTGCTTCCTTCCTCCCTCCATTCCTCCCTCCCTCCTTCCCTCCCTCCATTCTTCTCATTCCCATCTCCTTCCTTCCTTCCACCCTCTCTCCTTCCCTCCCTCCCTTCTTCTCCTTCCCATCTGCTTCCTTCCTCCCTCCATTCCTCCCTCCCTCCTTCCCTCCCTCCATTCTTCTCATTCCCATCTCCTTCCTTCCTTCCACCCTCTCTCCTTCCCTCCCTCCTTTCTTCTCATTCCCATCTGCTTGCTTGCTTGCTTGTTTCCTCCCTCCCTCCCTCCCTCCCTTCCCCTTCCCATTTCTTTCTTTCCTTCTTCCTTCCTTCCACCTCCCTCCCTCCCTCCCTCCCTTCTCACTCATCTTTCCTTCCTTCCTTCCTTCCTTCCTTCCTTCCTTCCTTCCTTCCTTCCTTCCTTCCTTCCACCTCCCTCCCTTCTCAGTCCCATCTCTTTCCTTCCTTCCTTCCTTCCTTCCAGCCTCCCTCCCTCCCTCCCTCCTCCATTTCTCCCCTTCTCCCCTCCTTTCTTCCTTTGAGGACCCGCAGGGCAGTCTGGGAAACACGCGCTGTGCCCTGACCCCCCATTCCTGGGGCTTTCCACCACAGCCAGAGCCCCTTTGGCGAGAGAAGCGGAGGGCGGGCGGCCCAGGCGGCATAACTCTCCC
This sequence comes from Pantherophis guttatus, assembly GCF_059756535.1. NCBI lineage: Eukaryota > Metazoa > Chordata > Lepidosauria > Squamata > Colubridae > Pantherophis > Pantherophis guttatus. The sequence goes on along the minus strand of NC_142080.1, from coordinate 10,270,380 downwards.
TGGGCAGGAGAATGGCGGCCTTTGTGCATCAGCCTTCGCAACGGGAAGGGCTGCCTTTTCAAAACGGGCCTTTGTTTCCCTTCGTACCAGGAAAGGAAACTCGTCTTCCTTTCTTCTCCCTGCCAGTTCTCTCGTCTGAATAAAAGCGAATTGTCCGCTGAAATTTCTCTCAAAGGGGGACAAAGCACCAGTGAAACCTCCCTGGGGGTAGCATTCTCACGCGGATTGAATGACAAGGTGACCCAGGAATGGGGTGACTCAGTAACAGTAACAGTAGAGTGGGAAGGGACCTTGGCGGTCATCTAGCTCAACCCCCTGCTCACACAGAAGGCCTGTACTAGGGATTCGAACCGCCGAACTGCCGACCTTTCTGATCGACAAGCTCAGCCACTGAGCCACCCTAGTCAGGTGAACGACCTGACTCAGCTCTTCTCCTTAGTCCCGTCTCGCCGCATTGCAGGTAGTCCTCGACTTACAACGGTTCATTTAGCGACCGTTCGAAGTGACGACGGCACTGGGGGAAAAAAAGGGACCATTTTTCACACTTACGACCACCTTTGTTAGCATCCCCATGATGCTGTGATCAAAATTCAGACGCTCGGCAATGGGTTCATACTTAACGACCGTGGCTGTGTTCCCAAGATCACACGATTCCCTTTTGACATGCAAAGTCCGTGGGGGGAAGCCAGATTCGTTTAACGACCGTGTTGCTAAGTTATCGATGGCCATGATTCACTTAACGACGGTGGCCAGAAAGGTCGTAAAACGGGGCACAAAACGCACCTAACAAAAGGTCTTAACAACAGAAATCTGGGGCTCAGTTGTGGTCGTACGTCGAGGACAACCTGTATCTGCACCTGCCCAAGTTTCTCAACCTTCTTTCAGTCACAAGGAAAGGGACAAGAAAAGGAGAAGAAGTCGTACAAGGAGCATTTTCCAGCACTTGGAAGAATAACGGAATAAAAGAGTTGGAAGGGACCTTGGAGGTCTTCTAGTCCAGCGGTCACCAACTGGTGGTCCGTGAGAAAATTTTGGTGGTCCGCAGAAAAATTATTTTCATTTTTTATATTGCACTCAATCAGGGGTCCTCAAACTACGGCCCCTGGGACAGATACGTGCAATGAACGGTTGTGTTGCTGCAGAGAGTCTCCCCCTTCGGGGTCTTTTTGTGTGGGTCGGAGGGGGGCAGAAATTCTGAATTGGGGTCTGCTTCGTCCTCCTGGTGGGGGGCTTTGGGCGAAGGCTGGAGGGAAGAGCCGCTGGTGGCGAAGAGCCGGAGTTGCCTCGTTCCAGTGGGACTGCCTCATGGCCTGGAACTGGCTGACCATCTCAGCCCGCTGAGCTTCCAGGCGCCGGTACCTGGCCTTGCACTCCCGCAGGTCTTCCCTCTGCTTGGAAAGCCTATGCTGCTAGTCCTCAGTGAGGTGCTTTTGATGAGCCTCCTTCTCGGCCAGGTCCAATTTGAACTGAGCTGTTTTGCCAACTCTTTCTCGCGGGGGGCTGCTTAGCTCCAACAACTGCTTTCCTCTTGGGGCCCTAAGGAGCCCGGGCGGGGAGGTGAGGAGGGTCTGGAAGGGGAGGAGCGAGTAGAGTTTGGCAAGGCGCCCCTCAATGTGAGTGACATAAAGTTGGCCACGCCCACCCAGCCGGTCATTAGGCAGATCATATTAGTGGTCCGCAAGATTTAAAATTACGAAGTTAGTGGTCCGGGAGGTCCGAAAGGTTGGTGGCCCCCGTTCTAGTCCAACTCCCTGCTCAAGCAGGAAACCCTGGTCAAATGGCTGTCCAATCTCTTCTTAAAAGCCTCCAGTGATGGAGCACCCATAACTTCTGGAGAAAAAGATTGTCCCATTGATTAATTGTTCTCACTGTCAGGAAATTTCTCTTTTATTTCGAGGTTGGTTCTTTTCTTGAAAAATCCTTCCTTGAAGAACCTCAATCCCAGAGACCAATGTCTCTCATTCTTTGTCACTTGAAGATCTGTGGACCTGAACTCCCAGCGGTGCTGGCTGGGGAATTCTGGGAGCTGAAGTCCACAGGTCTTCAAGTGACTTCAAGTTTGAGAAACGCTGCCATGGAGGAACCCCAAGGAACCTTCTATCCCATTTCTCTGCCCATAAATTATCTGCATCTCTGCTGAAGAACTTTGAAGAACTTTGAAGATCCTGGGGAGGAAAGATATGGCAAATCTAGTGTCAGCATTCTAGTGCTGCCATAAAGAGAAGAAGAAGAGGTTTGACTTTTCACCTACTTATTTTCTCTGTAGATAATATCCCCTAGGAGATGGGATGGGAGGGGGGAACATTCCTGTGAGTTGAAGTCAGGAGATGGGGAGACTGACTTGGAAGATGGCCAATGAGATGCTGAGAATTGGGGAACGGAAAGGGAAGGGTTTGGGGGTCAGAGGGTCAGTGTCGGCCACGATGTAGTCGGGGACAGATCGTTGTACTCAATAAATAAATGAAAGATTTCATCAGAGACTTTTTGTTTGGAAATGCAATTTATTTGAGACGACATCGTAACCTGACATCTAGACAGTTTACTAAAAAGCAGAGACATCACCCTGCCAACAAAAGAGCGTATGGTTTTCCCAGTTGCAATGGATGGCCATGAAAGTTGGACCATAAGGAAGGCTGAGCGCCAAAGAATTGAGAGGCCTTTGAACTCTGGTGCTGGAGAAGATTCCCGCGAGTCCCTTGGACTTCAAGGCCATCCAACCGATCAGTCCTAGAGGAGATCAACCCTGACTGCTCTCTAGAAGGCCAGATCCTGAAGATGGAACTCAAATGCTTTGGCCACCTAAGGAGAAGGAAGGAAGGACTCCCTGGAGAAGAGCCCAATGCTGGGAACGATGGAGGGGAAAAGGAGAAGAAGGGGACGGCAGAGAAGGAGGTGGCTGGATGGAGTCACTGAAGCAGTCGGCGTGAGCTTAAATGGACTCCAGAGGATGGTAGAGGACCGGAAGGCCTGGAGGAACGTCGTCCATGGGGTCGCGACGGGTCGGACACGACTTCGCAACTAACAACAACAAGAAGAACTTTAATGTGGACCAGAGCAAGTCTTTTTCCTAAAAAGAAACCAAGGGAGCAAGGCAGAGGATCTGATGTCCCATTTTCCTCTTGGGAGGACAGCTCCATCTGATCTCCATCGCTTTCCCAAACCAAGTTTCTAGGAAGTCGTGATATGAAAAAGGCCGGAGTTTGGATGTTTTCTGCTCTTCCTTTTCTTTCCATTTCTCTTTGAGGTCATGACCCTATAACCCTTCCGAAGGAGACTAAAAACCATGGTTGTATGTTAGCTACTGTGGGAAGCCTTTTGAGATATGGAGAAAAGAGCAGTTAGCAAAAATGTAGGTTGACTGAACCTACCACGGCAGAGTAAAAACTCCAAGAATTATATTCCCACCGTATTTTTCGGAGTATAAGACGCACTTTGTTCCCCCCTAAAAGAGGGTGAAAATTTGGGTGTGTCTTATACACCGAATGTAGCCCCACCCACCCACTGGCCCCCACCCTTTGGCCTCTGCCTCCCAGCAATTTGCCTCCTTGCAGCAAACAGCCCGTTTCAGTTTCCGCTTCAGCACAGCCTAATTAGCACAAGCAGCTGATTGTCAGTCTCCCAACCATCAGCTGTTTTAGCTGCAGGGATTGCCATTGCCCATTGCCGCCTCCGCGCACCCCATTTAGGTCTCCGCTGTTTGCTGTTTGCTGCAAGGAGGCAAATTGTTGGGAGGCAGAGGCAGATTTTTTTTTCTTGTGCTAATCAGGCTGTGCTGAAACTGAAACTGAAACAGGCTGTTTGCTGTTTGCTGCAAGGAGGCAAATTGCTGGGAGGCAGAGGCAGATTTTTTTTTTCTTGTGCTAATCAGGCTGTGCTGAAAATGAAACTGAAACAGGCTGTTTACTGTTTGCTGCAAGGAGGCAAATTGCTGGGAGGCAGAGGCAGATTTTTTTTCTTGTGCTAATCAGGTTGTGCTGAAACTGAAAAAGGCTGTTTGCTGCAAGGAGGCAAATTGCTGGGAGGCAGAGGCAGATTTTTTTTTTTCTTGTTTTCCTCCCCAAAAAAAGGTAGCTGCGTATTATAGTCTGGAGTTTCTTGTACTCCAAAAAATACAGTACTTAATTATATATTTAATCTACTTGAGGTGTCCTGCTTTGAACAGAGGGTTGGACTAGAAGGCCTCTGAGGTCCCTTCCCCTGTTCTTCTTCAGTGTTTGTTACGGACCTTCCAAACAAACAAGCAGAGAAAAGAAAATTAAGAACGGATTTCAAAATTTTATTTTTTTCCATCTTTCCAGTTTTGAAGCATGTCTGTTTCATCTCAAACATCAGCATTATCCTTCTTTTAAAAAAATAAACAGATACATCTTTATTTTGTTAAGACAGCAAACAAGGTAGTATAGTTTCTCAACGTGGTTTCATTAATTTATTTTTGGGCCTTTCTTGACTCATTTTTATTTCTTTTTAGCAGCAAGCAAGGTCTGTCCAAACAGAAATGGATTTAACTCTTCAAAATATTTTGGGGCTGTCTCACAACACCAAAGAACAGAGAGTTAATTAAAAGTTAATATATTGTGCGGATAACCGACCAACTCAATTGACAAATTCTCCGGACAGACCCAGATATACAGGGATAACCAAACCTGGTTAGACACCTGTGTGACAATCATAGTCAAACCAGTAGCTTAGCCTAAGTTGTTCAGCTGGGTCCTCCAAGCAACAGAGTTGGAGAGAAAGAGCACCTGAAAAAGGAAGCTTCTCCATTATTGAACTCACCAAGTACTGTACCCTCCTTCCCGATTGGCCGAGCCACACCTACCTACCGCTGCCTTCTTGGCCAATGGGAAAGGGCTCGTACAGATAGTCCTCGATTTACGACCGCAGTGGGTGTGTGTATCAGAATTTCCATATCTAAGCGAGGAGGTCGTTAAGTGAGCCATGTTGGATTTCATGACCTTTTCGGGCCACGGTCGTTAAGCGAATCACTGCCGTCGTTGAAGTGAATCATACGGTCGTAAAGCGAATCCAGCTTCTTCCATTGACTTTGCTTGTCAGAAGCTGGATGGGAAGGTTCCCAGAGGGTGACCCCAGGATCCTGGGGATGCCGCGACCGTCGTAAGTGTGAGGACAGGGCCATCATTCTAATTATTCAGTGTCAAATGGTCTCTAAACGAATGTTTGTAAGTTGAGGACTACCCGTAATGCTATATAAGTGGACCCTCTCCTCTTTGTGGCAGCCCCTCAAATCCTGGAAGACTGCTATCTTGTCCCTCTTAGTCCTTCTTCTCTCTACACCAGTGTTTCTCAACCTTGGAAGCTTGAAGATGGGTGGACTTCAACTCCCAGAATCCCCCAGCCAGTGCTGTTGGCTGGGGGATTCTGGGAGTTGAAGTCCACCCAACTTCAAGCTTCCAAGGTTGAGAAACACTGGTGTAGAGTTGCCTTCCTAAACACCTTCAAAACTCCACTCCATCATCTCTTCTGGACCATGGTGGCTCTCTTTGATCCAAAGATCGAAGGGATGACCAACCTGGAGATGCCTTTTGCTTCCAGATCTCTCTACAACCTGCCTCGACCCTCCAGTCGCATATTTCCTACATCCTTGGTCCATCTGATGGGACAGCATCTCTTGGCTACCTTCTTTCTTTGGCTTCCTTCTGAGATGGCTTCTCTGACACACGTCCAATGCAGACGTTTTTAGTCTGATACGGGTAATCCTTGACTACTTACAACCAGAGTTGGGCCGCTGCGGGTTCGGGAGAACCTCTAGCTAAGATTCTGCGCAGTTCGGAGAACACCCCCCCCCCAAATCCCACTCCTGGCTGGCCCCGCCCACCTGCCCATCCCATCCTCTGAGTCCCCACGTGGCCCGTTTTGGCGCGCACGGAGGCTCGGCGAGGGCGAAAAACGGGCCTACTGGGAGTTCGGGAAGGCCGTTTCCGGCCACCAGAGAGCCTCTGGAGCCTGGGGAGGCCGTTTTTGCCCTCCCGAAGGCTCAAAAAAAAAAAGCCTCCGGAGCCTGGGGAGGGCAAAAAGCCCCCCTCCCTGGAGTGGGGAGGGAATGGAGATTTTGCAGTATCCTTCCCCTAAGTGGGGTGCAAATGGAGATTTTGCAGTATCCTTCCCCTGCCATGCCCACCAAGCCACGCCCACAGAACCGGTAGGGAAAGATTTTGGATTTCACCCCTGAGGTTGATATATAGATAGTCATCATAACATTCTTTTCTCAGAGAGTTAAGGACATCTTGCCCTGCACCTGGACGGCCGGAACTGGGAAGCATCTCCAGTTGGGACGGTGCTTTGATTGGACCATGTGATGGACTTGTGGGTGCAGGGCAGTGGTGAAACTTTTAAAAAATTTACTACCGGTGCTGTGGGCGTGGCCTGGTGGGTGTGGCTTGGTGGGCGTGGCAGGGGAAGGATACTGCAAAATCTCCATTCCCTCCCCACTCCAGGGGAAAGGATACTGCAAAATCTCCATTCCCACCCCACTCCAGGGGAAGGATACTGCAAAATCCCCATTCCCTCCCCACTCCAGGGGAAAAGATACTGCAAAATCCCCATTCCCTCCCCACTCCAGGGGAAAGGATACTGCAAAATCCCCATTCCCTCCCCACTCCAGGGGAAAGGATACTGCAAAATCCCCATTCCCTCCCCACTCCAGGGGAAAGGATACTGCAAAATCCCCATTCCCACCCCACTCCAGGGGAAAGGATACTGCAAAATCCCCATTCCCACCCCACTCCAGGGGAAGGATACTGCAAAATCCCCATTCCCACCCCACTCCAGGGGAAAGGATACTGCAAGATCCCCATTCCCTCCCCACTCCAGGGGAAAGGATACTGCAAAATCTCCACTCCCACCCCACTCCAGGGGAAGGATACTGCAAAATCTCCATTCCCTCCCCACTCCAGGGGAAAGGATACTGCAAAATCTCCACTCCCACCCCACTCCAGGGGAAGGATACTGCAAAATCTCCATTCCCTCCCCACTCCAGGGGAAAGGATATTGCAAAATCTCCACTCCCACCCCACTCCAGGGGAAAGGATACTGCAAAATCTCCATTCCCACCCCACTCTGGGGCCAGCCAGAGGTGGTATTTGCCGGTTCTCCGAACTACTCAACAGTTCCGCTACCGGTTCTCCCGAACCTGCTGGATTTCACCCCTGTGTGCAGGGGAAGGGTCTTGGATTTTCTTTTGGGTGGGGAAAACCTGGAAGCTTTCAGATTCGGGTTTTCCCAGATGTGCCAATAGGATATCTCTAATAAAATGCAATTTTGGGGAACTTCAAGCCTCGGAGTCTTCTTTCTTCTGTGTTACTTGGAATCCTGACATCTTGAACTCGGCAGGAATGAAGAGTAGCCTGACTAGGTGGCTCAGTGGCTAAGACGCTGAGCTTGTCGATCAGAAAGGTCAGCAGTTCGGTGGTTCGAATCCCTAATACAGGTCTGAGCAGGGGGCTGGACTAGATGACCTCCAAGGTCCCTTCCAACTCCGTTACCAGCAGCTGAACTCAAAAAGTCCCAAGCAAAATTGGAGCCCACCTTCTCTTCTGCTTTGGCAGCCATTCGCCACCAACACAGGGAAACACAGTTACAGTTAGTCCTCGACTGACGGCTATAATTGAGCCCAAAGTTTCTGTTGTTGAGCGAGGCATTTGCTAAATGAGCTTCGCCCCGTTTTATGACCTTTTTTTTCGGCCACTGTTAAGTGAATCAATGCAGTTGATAATTTAGTAGCAATGATCGTCCAGGGTATCTGGCTTCCCCCCCCCAATTGACTTGGCTTGTCAAAAGGTCGCAAAAAGAGAATCAAGTGACCTTGGGACGCAGCAACGGTCGTAAGTACGAAGCAGTTGCCAAGCGTCTGAATTTTGACCGCGTGATCCTGGGGATGCTGCAAAGGTCGTAACTGTGAAAAAAAAGGTCATAAGTCATTTTTTCCCCAGTGCTGTTGTAGCTTTGGGCACTCGCTAAGTGAACTGCCGTAAGTCGAGGACTACCTGTAAATCCTCAATTTATGATCACAATGGAGCCCAACGTTTATATTGCTAAGCGTGGGACATTGCTCAGGTGAGCTTTGCCCCATTTCACAACCTTTCTCGCCACCGTTGTTAAGTGAAGCATGCCAGGTGTTCAGTTAGTCGCACGGTTGTTAAGTGAATCCGGCTTCCCCATTGACGTGGCTTGTCAGAAGGGTCGCAAAAGGGGAATTGCGTGATCCAGGGACGATGCAACCGTCATAAATATGAGTCAATTGCCAAACATCTGGAATTTTGATCCCGCGACCATGGGGATGATGGGACGGTCGCAAGTGTGAAAAACAGCCCTAAGTCCAGAGCTGGGATTCACTTAACTTCCCTACCGGTTCGCAAATGTGAGTGTGCGCGCTCGCTTCGTTCGGACATGCCTCCTCTCCCTTTGCACATAGCCTTACGTCTGGGCAGATGGGCGGAGCCTCATGCAGTGGCCGCTACCAATTCGCCCGAACCAGACAGAACCGGCTGAATCCCACCTCTGCCTAAGTCCCTTTTTTTCAGTGCCGTTGTAACATCAAACGGTCATTTTCCTCCACGCCCAGGTGATCTTGTGGTATGAAGGCATCACCGGTGAGCTGGCAGTGCCCGCCGGTCCAGAACAGCCCCCGCGGTTGCCCCCTCCTGGCAACTACTTCTCCTTGGATCCCTCCGATTCGGGGAGGCTGCCCTGCAGGATCCGGATGGAAGCCGGCAAGCGGAAGAGGGCTACGGCAAAGGCGGCAAAGAGGACCAGGTTGCCCAGCATGGTGGCGCCCAGAACGACGAAAGTACAGGTGAACATGGCTGGCGGGGTGTGGGCACTCAGCCATGTTCGCCGAGAATTCATGTCGCCCAGGATGGCTTCCAGCTGGAAATGGGTGCCCACCACGGCACAGATGTGGAACAGCTGGTGGCTGTGGCCTACAAATGGGTGAGGGGAAAGGGGAGAATAACAGAATAATAGAGTTGGAAGGGACCTTGTAGGTCATCTAGTCCAGCCCCCCCCTCCACCCCACCCCCCGCCCAAGCAGGAGACCCTACTCCATTTCTGGCAGTCCAGTCTCTTCTTGAAAGCTTCCAGTGATGAAGAGTGAGAAAAGGACACGGAGAGGAATGAGCAGTATTTTAAAAAATAGCAGAGTTGGAAGGGACCTGTTGTGGCCTGTCGGCCGCCGGCCCCTCCAGCAGCCGAATCGGAGGAAGAGGAGGAGGCATGGGAGTCGGGGGTCGGCATCAGGGCAACCTGAGAGCTCCGAGGGGGAAGAAGGAATGGAGTTGGCAGAGAGAGAGAGACGGAGGCGGAGACTGGGCCGTCCATCAGCCCCCAGGTCTGGAGGTGGCTGATGAGGAAGAGGGGGAACAGCTGGGTCCAGTGCCTGATGCACAGAAGGCAGAGGAGAGGAGAGCAGTGGAAATCTATGGGCCGGTCCTTGGGATGGAAGAGCAACTTCTGCTAGTGAAGGCCCACCTTAGCTCTGGGGATAAAAGGCAGGGGGCGGAGACGAATAGATGTGGCACACAACTATTCGTCTCCCTGCCGGACAGACTTGTTAGCCTACGGTGAGAGAGAAACTCTTTTTCCGGGGCTGCCGGAACTCCCAATTAAAAGAATCTTTGAGTTCACTTCAGAGGGTTTGTCGTCTTTGGGGAGCTGGGTGAGAATAGGATCTCAGAGGTCTTCAAGTCCAACCGGCTGCTCAAGGAGGAGATCCTATACCAAGGGAACTTTAAGACTTGTGGACTTCAACTCCCAGAATTCCCTTGGGCCAATCACCGGGGGACGGGAAGTTCTAGTCCCCTTTTAGGCGTGAAAGCCAGGTGTGTGACTTTGGGCCAATCACCGGGGGATGGTGAGTTCTAGTCCCGTTTTAGGCATGAAAGTCAGGTGTGTGACTTTGGGCCAATCATCCGGGGGCGGTGAGTTCTAGTCCCGTTTTAGGCGTGAAAGCCAGGCGTGTGACTTTGGGCCAATCACCAGGAGACTGGGAGTTCTAGTCCTACCTCAGGCATGAAAGCCCATTGGGTGACTTTGGGCCAATCACCAGGAGATTGTGAGTTCTAGTCCCACCTCAGGTATGAAAGCCAGCTGGGTGACTTTGGGCCAATCACCAGGAGACTGGAAGTTCTAGTCCTGCCTTAGGCATGAAAGCCCATTTGGTGACTTTGGGCCAATCACCAGGAGACTGGGAGTTCTAGTCCCACCTCAGGCATGAAAGCCAGCTGGGTGACTTTGGGCCAATCACCAGGGGACGGTGAGTTCTAGTCCCCTTTTAGGCATGAAGCCAGCTGGGTGACTTTGGGCCAATCACCAGGAGACTGGAAGTTCTAGTCCTGCCTTAGGCATGAAAGCCAATTGGATGACTTTGGGGCAATCACCAGCAGATTGTGAGTTCTAGTCCCACCTCAGGCATGAAAGCCAGCTGGGTACTTTGGGCCAATCACCGGGGGATGGTGAGTTCTAGTCCCGTTTTAGGCATGAAAGCCAGGTATGTGACTTTGGGCCAGTCACTCTTTATCAGTCCAACCCACCTCACAGGTTTGTTGTTGTGGGGAAAATAGGAGGAGGAAGGTTTGTTGGACATGGTCGTCACCTTGAGTTACAGGTAGTCCTCGACTTACAGCAGCTCATTTAGTGACCATTCAAAGTTACAACGGAACTGAAAAAAGGGACTTAGGACCCTTTCTCCCATTTCGTTGTAGCATCCCCATGTTGACATGATCAAAATTTGGCCACTTGGCCCCTGACTCATATTTATGACGGTTGCAGTTTTGCAACCTGCTGACAAGCAAGGTCAATGGGGAAGCCAGATTCACTTAACAACCAGGTTACTAACTGAGCAGCTGCTTGGGGGGCATTGATTCACTGAACAACTGTGGCAAGGAAGGTCGTAAAATGGGGCAAAACTCTCTTAACAACTGTCTCACTTAGCAACGGAAATGTTGGGCTCCATCGTGGTCGTAAGTCGAGGACTACCTCATTTGTAAAAATAATGTATGTTGGATAGTAACAAACAAGTTATTATCCATTATACATTTTATAAATACACATCCTCGCTTACCGATGAAATCGAAGCGACCGGGAGCCAGCCGTTCCGGGAGATGCGACGCAAAGAGGAAGCCGGTAAGCAGGGCAAAGAAAAGGTGGTAGAAATAACTGGCCACGGAGTCGTTCCACGTACAGTCGTCTCCAAAACAGAAGCAAAGCTGGAAGGAAAGGAGACCACCATGAGTTGGCCCTGAAAAGAGGAATCAGGGTACAGCAGGGCCCATCTTCCCCAGCCGCCCAAACCATGGATGATGAGACCAGCACAGTCCTGCTTAATGACAAGATGGGAGTCGCCTTAAGTCGCTTGCAATTGATGTAAATTTATTCTCAATTGCCAAAACTCTTTACAGAACGACCGATTCCGTATTTCTGTAGTAGGACGTGACCACCTACTCATCTTTAAATATTATTTACATAAATAAATCTTTAACCGTAGTGTTTATTCTCCAGAATCACATCAACATTTCCTTCTAATCTGAAACCAGAATGGAGCTCTGCCTGGGCAAGATCAAATTACAGGTAGTCCTCGGTTTACAACGGTTTATTTAGTGACCGTTGAAAGTTTTGTAACTTTTACGACGTTACAACGGCCCTGAAAAAAGTGATTTATGACCCGTTATAACCTGTGGTAGCATCTCCATGATTATCTGATCAAAACTCTGATGCTTAGCAACCGGTTCATACTTACGACGGTCGCAGTGTCCCAAAATCACGTGAATCCCCTTTTACGACCTTCTCGCGAACAAAGTCAACGGGGAAGCCAGATTCACTTAACAACCAGGTTGCTAACCTAAACACACCTGCAGTGATTCACTTAACAAACGCGGCAAGAAAGCTCGTAACGTGGGTCAAAAATCGTTTAACAAATGTCTCACTTAACCACAGAGATTTTGGGCTCGATTGTGGTCGTAAGTCGAGGACTACCTGGGTAAATCTCCCTTAATAGCCTGATAATGTCAGGAGGAGCCCTTTGATGCAGCCATCGTACAGCTGAGGGCTCGGCGTCCTCTTATCTAGCCATTCCCCAGGCAGCATCTCTTCCCCTCCGAATCTTCCAAGGTCAGCTCCAATGGTAGGATTCAGGGTTCGCGCTGGTTCGGGCAAACCGATAGTTAAATTGCTGGCTGGCTCCGCCCCTCCCCTCCCCGCCCCTTCCAGGAGTCCCCACGTGCCCCATTTTGGCTCCCAGGTAAGTGCAGAGATGCCTACTAGGCCAGTGGTGAAATTCAATTTTTTTTACTACCAGTTCTGTGGGTGTGGCTTGGTGGGCGTGGCAGGGGAAGGATACTGCACAATCCCCATTCCCACCCCAGGGAAAGAATACTGCAAAATCCCCATTCCCTCCCCACTCCAGGGGAAGGATACTGCAAAATCCCCATTCCCTCCCCACTCCAGGGGAAGGATACTGCAAAATCCCCATTCCCACCCCACTCCAGGGGAAGGATACTGCAAAATCCCCATTCCCTCCCCACTCCTGGGGGAAAGATACTGCAAAATCCCCATTCCCTCCCCATTCCAGGGGAAGGATACTGCAAAATCCCCATCCCCACCCCACTCCAGGGGAAGGATACTGCAAAATCCCCATCCCCACCCCACTCCAGGGGAAGGATACTGCAAAATCCCCATTCCATCCCCACTCCTGGGGGAAGTATAGCCACGGCCACCAAGCCAGTCATTCTCAACATTTCCAGAGATGTCCCCCAGCTCGGCAGTGTGGGCTAACCGACAGTTGATCCGTCTGATAGGCCCCACAGCCCTGCCCGGCGTCGCCTTCTCCCCTCCCTCTGGCGCCTACCCTGAAGAAGAGCGGGATGTTGTCGAAGAAGAACGGGTAGACGAAGGCAGCCGTCCGGGCGGTCTTGCTCCAGCGGGGCCACTCCAGCTCCAGGAACCTAGAGAGTGAGGAGGAGGACGAGGGAGAAGAGGAGGAGGAGGAGAAGAAGAGGAGGAGAAGTAGCAGGAGGAGCAAGAAGAGCAGGAGGAGGAGGAGGAGAGGAAGAAGAGGAGGAGGATGAGAAGTAGCAGGAGGAGCAGGAAGAGGAGGAGGAGGAGGAGGAGGAGAGGAAGAAAAGGAGGAGGACGAGAAGTAAGAGGAGCAGGAAGAGCAGGGGGAGGAGAAGAGGAGGGGGAAGAGCAGGAGGAGGGGAAGGAGGAGAAGAGGAAGAGAAGAAGCAGGAAAAGAAGGAAGAGCAGGAGTAGGGGAAGGAGGGAGAAGAGCAGGAGGAGAAGGAGAAGAGGAAGAAGAGGAGGAGTTGGAGAAGGAGGAGGAGGAGAAGAAAAGAGGAGGATAAGGAGCAGGATAAGCAGGAAGGAGGAAGGGAAAGAGGAGGAGAAGAAGAAGAAGAGAAAGAGAAGGAGCAGGAGCAGGAAAAGAAGGAAGAGCAGTAGGAGGAGGAGAGGAAGAAGAGGAGGAGGAGGAGGATGAGAAGTAGCAGGAGGAGTAGGAAGAGCAGGAGGAGGAGGAGGAGAAGAGGAGGGGGAAGAGCAGGAGGAGGAGGAGGAGAGGAAGAAGAGGAGGAGGACGAGAAGTAGCAGGAGGAGCAGGAAGAGCAGGAGGAGGGGAAGGAGGAGGAGAAGAGGAAGAGAAGAAGCAGGAAAAGAAGGAAGAGCAGGAGGAGGGGAAGGAGGAGGAGAAGAGGAAGAGAAGAAGCAGGAAAAGAAGGAAGAGCAGGAGGAGGGGAAGGAGGGAGAAGAGCAGGAGGAGAAGGAGAAGAGGAAGAAGAGGAGGAGTTGGAGAAGGAGGAGGAGAAGAAAAGAGGAGGAGAAGGAGCAGGAGAAGCAGGAAGGAGGAAGGGAAGGAGGAGGAGGAGGAGAAGAAGAAGAAGAAGAAGAAGAAGAAGAAGAAGAAGAAGAAGAAGAAGAAGAAGAAGAAGAAGAAGAAGAAGAAGAAGAAGAAGAAGAAGAAGAAGAAGAAGAAGAAGAAGAAGAAGAAGAAGAAGAAGAAGAAGAAATGCCCTGACAGTGAGAACAATTCACCAGTGGAACTGCTTGCCACCAGAAGTTGTGGATGCTCCATCGCTGGAGGCGTTTAAGAAGAGACCGAATAGCCATTTGTCTGAAATGGTACGGGATCTCCTGCTTGAGCGGAGCGGGGTTGGACTAGAAGACCTCCAAGGTCCCTTCCAACTCTGTTATTCTGAAATACCTACCGAGAATAGCAAGAAAGGCTGGTGCAGATAAAAGAATTTAGGGCCGCCATGGGGACAAAGCAGTGGTGCCCCAGGCTGTTGACCCAACGATCCGGCATCGCGTAGGCGCCATAGGTGAATGCACAGCCTGAAACACACACAAGGACACGGTTAGGAGGCCTGCCTCTTTGCTAAGGCTGAGAACCGTGCAATGCTTCGCAGTGGGTTCCCTGTCCCATGGGGCAAAAACAGAGTTCTCAAGCCCATCTCCAGACTGCGCTGCATTTCATAGTTGTGAGTGCAAAATCAGAGCAGTTAAGGATGGTGTGATTGAGTATATAACTGTGCATTTCATTCACAGCAGTGTTTCCCAGTCTTGGCCCTTTAAAGATGGGTGGACTTCAACTCCCAGAATTCCCCAGCCTGTATGGCTGCCTGGGGAATTCTGGGAGTTGAAGTCTTAAAGCATGCTGCCTGGGGAATTCTGGGAGTTGAAGTCATCCCAACTTAAAGCACCCTGTCTGGGGAATTCTGGGAGTTGAAGTCTTAAAGCACGCTGTCTGGGGAATTCTGGGAGTTGAAGTCTTAAAGCACGCTGTCTGGGGAATTCTGGGAGTTGAAGTCTTAAAGCACGCGGTCTGGGGAATTCTGGGAGTTGAAGTCTTAAAGCACGCGGTCTGGGGAATTCTGGGAGTTGAAGTCTTAAAGCACGCGGTCTGGGGAATTCTGGGAGTTGAAGTCTTAAAGCACGCTGCCTGGGGAATTCTGGGAGTTGAGAAACTCTGGCTCATTCTCTTCCCCAACCTTTATTTTATTTATTTATTTATTTGTCAAGCATGTATAAGATAACAGATATAAGTATAAACACGATTATGAATACAGGAAATGGATACGGATAAATGGGGACCATAGGACAGGGACGGTAGGCATGCTGGTGCGCTTATGCACGCCCCTGGCACCTTCTGTTCTGTCCCCAACCACACGCACACACACCAACAGACGTTCAAGAGTTAAAGACCAAACCAGCCGGCAAAATCCTTTTCCTTATGATAACGGAACTTGGCAACAACCTAGTGGCTGCCTGCCAAGAGTTTATTACTTACGAAGAGGAGAGATAACTTCTCCCCACTTCTGATACATCAAAAGAAACAGCTCAATAATTACGGAGTCAATCAAGTCCAGAGATAATCCAGCAAAGTCTATAGCAAAAAGTCCGGCAATGCAGAATGGCGTGGAAGCTTTCAGCTTTGTTCGTCACAAGGTTTGACTGGCCACCACGCTCCCTTTTATATCCTGTGGGGTGTGGTCCAGTGACTCAGCCTAATCTCGGGCACGCCTTTTCTTCTGTTGCGCGCGCTTATCTCTGCGACGCTGGCGTGGATCCAGCCAAGACTCATTACCCTCATCACTGTCCATCTGTGGCTGCGTGGACATGCTTGGCCCCGGCCCTATCTCTTGCCCTTCGGCGGACACCAAAGGCATTGCCAGAGAGGAGGGTCCTGGAGAGGGAGGCCTTGCCAACTCCTCTCCTTCACTCTCAGAGTCCTCTCCTGCCGATGACACAGGCTCAGGTAATGGTGCCACAACACTTTCCAAGAAACTTTGAGGCTGCAGCCTCCAGAATCATCATCATCATCTTTTAATGACCCCATAATCCCTTGTAGGGGGTGGAGTCTCCACAACTAAATGGAGCTAGCGCAGTGTTTAATGGCCGGATGCCCTTCCCGTCACCAGTGCGGAGTTACATATTCAGCAGATATATTCTCATTGTGCCCAGAGCAGTGGTGAAATGTAAAATTTGTTACTACCGCTTCTGTGGGCGTGGCTTGGTGGGGGGTGTAATATGACTGAGTGGGCGTGGCCCACTTTTTTTTTTTTTTACTTTTAAAACCATTTTTTCTACAACCTCTTCGGCCGAAGAGGTTGTTAAAAAATGCTCTTAAAAGCCTCTGACGATCCCAGCTGACTTGCCTGATCGGCAGAGGCTTTTTCTTTTTTTTTTTTTTTAAGCCTCTGACGATCCTAGCCGAGTTGCCTGATCGGCAGAGGCTTTTTTTTTTCTTTTAAAAACATTTTTTTCTACAACCTCTTCGGCCGAAGAGGTTGTAGAAAAAACCCTTTTAAAAGCCTCTGACGATCCCAGCTGAACCGTGCGATCATCAGAGGCTTTTTTTTTTTTTTTACTTTTAAAAGCATTTTTTCGGCCGAAGAAGTTGTAGAAAAAATGCTTTTGAAAATAAAAAAAAAGCCTCAGATGATTGCGCGGCTCAGCTGGGCATGAGGGTGGGGGGGCAGGGATTTTTGCTACCGGTTCTCTGAACCACCCGCCGTCATCGCTACCAGATCAGGCGATCCGGTCCAAACCGGGAGCATTTCACCCCTGGCCCAGAGAGAGAAATATCTGCCTCTACCTAAGATCGAACTCACAGCCTCCTGATTGTGAGGCGAGAGATCCCCCTCTAGGCCACCCCACCACTTAGCTCCAAGCTTCCAGAACGCCCCAGCAAACTCGGCATTTGGTCGGCTGAGGATTTGGGGAATTGTAGCGCCAACCCTCGGAAAGGTGAGACAGGTCAGCCTTAAAACAAGCGCCTTACCCAAACTATAGAGGCTGAGGGCATTGTAGTCCAAGAAGTAGCAGATGTGTCGCGCGTGGGTGGACATGGTACTGAAGGTGTGGGCGCAGCTGGACGCAAAGGGATAGAGGCAGACCAGAGCCATGTAGGCCAGGAATGGCCAGCTGTAAGTGTCGCTCCAGAAGTCCAGGCGATAGGAGAGCATCACAAATCGCCATAAGAAATACCTGTAAAGGTGAGAAAGACTATCACCCAGTGGTGAAATGTAAAATTTGTTACTACAGGTTCTGCGGGCGTGACTTGGTTGGTGGTGCGGGTAATATGACTGAGTGGGTGTGGCCAACTTTTTTTTTTTTTTACTTTTAAAATCATTTTTCTATAACCTCTTTGGCTGAAGAGGTTGTTAAAAAAATGCTTTTAAAGCCTCTGACGATCCCAGCTGAGTTGCCTGATCAGCAGAGGCTTTCTTTTTTTTTTAAGCCTCTGACGATCCCAGATGACTTGCCTGATCGGCAGAGGCTTTTTCTTTTTTTTTAAGCCTCTGACAATCCCAGCTGACTTGCCTGATCGGCAGAGGCTTTTTCTTTTTTTTTAAGCCTCTGACGATCCCAGCTGACTTGCCTGATCGGCAGAGGCTTTTTCTTTTTTTTTGTAAGCCTCTGACGATCCCAGCTGACTTGCCTGATCGGCAGAGGCTTTTTCTTTTTTTTTGTAAGCCTCTGACGATCCCAGCTGACTTGCCTGATCGGCAGAGGCTTTTTCTTTTTTTTTGTAAGCCTCTGACGATCCCAGCTGACTTGCCTGATCGGCAGAGGCTTTTTCTTTTTTTTTGTAAGCCTCTGACGATCCCAGCTGACTTGCCTGATCGGCAGAGGCTTTTTCTCTTTTTTTAAGCCTCTGACGATCCCAGCTGACTTGCCTGATCGGCAGAGGCTTTTTCTTTTTTTTTGTAAGCTTCTGACGATCCCAGCTGACTTGCCTGATCGGCAGAGGCTTTTTCTTTTTTTTTAAGCCTCTGACGATCGCAGCTGACTTGCCTGGCTTTTTCTTTTTTTTTGTAAGCCTCTGACGATCCCAGCTGACTTGCCTGATCGGCAGAGGCTTTTTCTTTTTTTTTGTAAGCCTCTGACGATCCCAGCTGACTTGCCTGATCGGCAGAGGCTTTTTCTTTTTTTTTGTAAGCCTCTGACGATCCCAGCTGACTTGCCTGATCGGCAGAGGCTTTTTCTTTTTTTTTGTAAGCCTCTGACGATCCCAGCTGACTTGCCTGATCGGCAGAGGCTTTTTCTCTTTTTTTAAGCCTCTGACGATCCCAGCTGACTTGCCTGATCGGCAGAGGCTTTTTCTTTTTTTTTGTAAGCTTCTGACGATCCCAGCTGACTTGCCTGATCGGCAGAGGCTTTTTCTTTTTTTTTAAGCCTCTGACGATCGCAGCTGACTTGCCTGATCGGCAGAGGCTTTTTCTTTTTTTTTGTAAGCCTCTGACGATCCCAGCTGACTTGCCTGATCGGCAGAGGCTTTTTCTTTTTTTTTAAGCCTCTGACGATCGCAGCTGACTTGCCTGATCGGCAGAGGCTTTTTCTTTTTTTTTTTTAAGCCTCTGACGATCGCAGCTGACTTGCCTGATCGGCAGAGGCTTTTTCTTTTTGTTTAAGCCTCTGACGATCCCAGCTGACTTGCCTGATCGGCAGAGGCTTTTTCTTTTTTTTTAAGCCTCTGACGATTGCAGCTGACTTGCCTGATCGGCAGAGGCTTTTTCTTTTTTTTTTTTAAGCCTCTGACGATCGCAGCTGACTTGCCTGATCGGCAGAGGCTTTTTCTTTTTGTTTAAGCCTCTGACAATCCTAGCTGACTTGCCTGATCGGCAGAGGCTTTGTTTTTACTTTTAGAAGCATTTTTTCTATAACCTCTTCGGCTGAAGAGGTTGTAGAAAAAATGCTTTTAAAAATTAAAAAAAAGCCTCTGATGATTGCGCGGCTCAGCTGGGCAATGGGTGGGGGGCAGGGATGTTTGATACCGGTTCTCCGAACCACCTGCCTCCATCACTACCGGATCGGGCGATCTGGTCCGAACCGGGAGCATTTCACCCCTGCTATCACCGTTGGCCACTGAACTGACCCTTCAAACAATGCAGACAACCTGGGAATGAAAATTCATTCATCCAGGCCAAAAGTACAAGGAGACCTCGAATTTCAACGATTCGCTTAGTGACCGTTCGAAGCTATGAACGGCACTGAAAAAAAAGTGACTTATGACCCTTTTTCACACTTACGACCATCCCAGCATCTCCCATGGTTACGTGATCAAAATTCAGACACCTGGCAACTGATTCATACTTATGACAGTCACAGTATCCTGGGGTCACGTCAGTGGTGGGATTCAGCCGGTTTTGTCCAGTTCGGGCGAATCGGTAGCGGCGACTGCGGTAGGCCACGCCCCACACATGCCGGAAGGTGCATGCCCGAGCAAACAGCATGGGTGGAAAGCCGAGAATGCGCGGAAGTACACACGCACACTCACATTTGCGAACAGGTAGGGAAGATAAGTGAATCCCACCTCTGGGTCATGTGATCCCCTTTTGTGACCAGCAACATCAACGGGGAAGCACAATTCACTTAACGACCGTGTGACTGATTTAACAACTGCAGTGATTTACTGAACAAATGTGGGTAGAAAAGTCGTAAAAATGGGCCAAAGCTCATTTAACACATGTCGCACTGAGCAACATAAATTTTGAACTCAATTGCGGCGGTAAGTCGAGGACTACCCGTATCTCAAAAGGTTAAATCGTGGCCACTGGACCAAAGTTTATTAAGACGGAGACGTTTCATTACTCGTCGAAGTCACTTCTTCAGTCAAAATGAAATTTTTGGGTAAGCAGAGAATCAGAGTCTCGTGGGAATGAACCAACCCTCGGCAACGACAATCGACAATTCAATTCTGAGTCACGCCAACGACCAGTGGTGGGATTCAAATAAATTAACAACTGGTTCTCTGCCCTAATGACCGGCTGGGTGGGCGTGGCCATGGTGGGCGTGGTCAGAGGGTGTGACAGGCAGCACTCTGCCTCTTGCACTCCCCTGGGAGCAAAAATGGACCACGGGGGGTACTGGCCCTCCTGCGCCCCATTTTGGGCCTAGTAGGCCTCCCTGCAGCCTCCTGGAAGCAAAAACGAGCTGTGGAGGATCCGTTTTCCACATCCCCAGGCTCCATGCGCCCCCTGCACTTACCTGGATCCAAAACAGGCCGCGTGGGGACTCCTGGGAGGGGCGGGGCCAACCGGTTGTTGGAACTACCGGTTCATCGAACCGGACGTAAAATTAACATTCAGTTTGCTCGAACTTGTCTGAACCGGCTGAATCCCACCTCTGCCAACGATTTTCTGTCTCTCTGCCTACCCGAAATTTCCTTTCGACTGAAGAAGTTACTTGGATGAGAAAACGCCTGGATTTTGATCCCATGCAATGGTTGTAAGTGTGAAAATTGGTCACTTTTTTCCAGAGCTGTACCATTGTAAACCTTGAGCGGTCACTAAACGAATGTTGTAAGTCGAGGATTAGCTGTAATTCCTCCAGGGAGACAACCACCCGAGCAGTGTTGCGATTGGACAAAAAGAAGAAGAGAGGAACAGGACACAAGAGAAAGAGCAGGCACCAACCAAACTCCGAATTGTGGCTACAATCCACAGACTTACCACGTTGGAAGGAAGTGAGTCCAGATATTGACCGTTTCGTTGTTCAGTTGGAAGGAGCTGAGGACACAATCCAAGGCAGAACTTTTGGGGTGTCGGTACCCCGACATGATACCTTCTTCCCAGAAAACCTACAAGATAAAAAGCGAGGGATCCAAAAATGTTGGGATTACGACCCCATGCTTCTGGGAACCCTGAAATCTCAGTGGAGGAGGTTCAACAGTCCTCAAATTTAACAGACTAACAGAAGAGTTAGGAGGGACCTTGGAGGTCTTCTAGTCCAACCCCCTGCTCAAGCAGGAGATTCTTCTCCTTTTCCTTCTCCTCCTCCGAATAATAATAACAATAAGTTGTGAGGGACCTTGGAGGTCTTCTAGTCCAATGCCCTGCTCAAGCAGGAGACCCTTGTCTCCCCCTCCTCCTCCTCAACCACAACCACAAGCAAGATGGTTGTGAAATGACCGGTTCCCCGATTTGTAACCTTTTCCTGCCACCGTTGTTAAGTGAATCACTGCGGTTTTGAAGGGAATGTCCGTGGAGAGTCTCAACCATCCATGAACGCCAGTGGGCGTCCAGAAAACGCCCACTATAGAAGAATGGCTGCAGAAGCTGATGGCACTGGCTGAAATGGCACAAAACGGACTTCTTGATCGAAGAAAAGAAGATAAAAGTATTTTTGTTCCCGCATGGAAACCACTCCTGAACTTCATACTTGATGTGGGAAAGAATGAAACGTTGACGTTGGGGGTTTACAGATTAGATTGATAGATTTTTATAAAAATGACTTGTTCATACTATTATGGGAAAGCAAAAAGCTGTGATTTGATGCTAATCAGTGGTGGGGTTTCACATAATTTCAAATTTTTTTACTACCGATTCTGTGGGCGTGGCTTGGTGGGCGTGGCATGGCATGGCATGGCTTGGTGGGCGTGGCTTGGTGGGCATGGCAGGGGAAGGATACTGTAAAATCCCCATTTCCTCCCAATCATCTGGGACTCAGGAGGCAGAGAATAGATGGAGGAGTCAGAATTTTTACTACCCGTTCTCCGAACTACTCAAAATTTCCCCTACCGGTTCTCCAGAACTGGTCAGAACCTGCTGAAACCCACCTCTGACCGGTACGCTACGTACCAGAAATGTTAGCGTGCCGGTGCCATCTGCATACGCACGCAGCCTTCCACGCATGTGTTTGCTCATGCGCATGGCTTGCACGCATTCATGCGGCTTAGAAAATGTAGCTAAATAGGACGGCATAGCGCTGGGACAGGTGGGCGGGATGGGTCCACCCACAGGTGGCCACTACCGGTTCGCTGAACCAGTTCAAACTGGCTGAATACCACCGCTGATGTTAATGCAGGGATGAAATGCTACTGGTTCGGGCCAATTCGCCCAAACTGGTAGTAAAAAATGTAAAAAAAAAAACACGTTCCGATGATCAGCTGAGCAATGTGTGATCGTTGGAACTTTTTTTTTTTTTTACTTTTTTAGCATTTTTTTTTTTACTACCGGTTCTCCGGAAGTAAAAGCGAGCACAAAAACGGGAGTCGCGCGCACATGCGCAAGGGGCAAGGGAAGCGCGGGGGTCCAAGCATTAATGCGGGGGTCATGCGTGCATGGGGGGGCAGGGCCTGTGGGGGACATTGCATTATGGGTGTCGGCACGCGTGTGCACGCTGTCGCATGCACGCGCACTTTCGGCACCCGAGGAAAAAGGCCCACCCACGATCTCTGCTACCAATTCGCCCGAACCAGTACGGACCAGCTGAATATCACCACTGCTCTGAAGTCCCTTCCAGTCCTGTCATTCCTTCCTGAATCCTGAGGACCGGACCAGGGGTAACAGGTGGAAGATCATTAAAGAGAGAAGCAACCTCAAATGAAGGAGAAACTTCCTAACAATGAGAACAATTAACCCGCGGAACAGCTTGCCACCAGAAACCATGGGTGCTCGATCACAGGGAAGTTCTTAAGAAGAGACTGCGCAGCCAACGTGTCTGGAATGGTGTAATCCATGTCTCCTGTTGTTGTGGCCCATCAGCGGCCTGTGCAGCTAGTAGCTGATTCTGACAGCGAGGAGGCTGGTGTGGCGCTGTGCCAGCAGCCTGTGCAGCTGGCACTCGAGTCGGACACTGAGGAGGCT
This sequence comes from Pantherophis guttatus, assembly GCF_059756535.1. Lineage (NCBI taxonomy): Eukaryota > Metazoa > Chordata > Lepidosauria > Squamata > Colubridae > Pantherophis > Pantherophis guttatus. Next base: position 10,247,782 of record NC_142080.1, on the reverse strand, counting down.
GGAGAAGATGTGGTGCCAGAGGCGGGGATTCAGCCAGGGCCTTCAGAACTTCCGGAAGCTCCCTTAAGTGAAGAGGAAGAAGAGGAGGAGCCTCTTCTCGATGCACGGGCGCGCAGAGCTGCCAAAAGGCAGGAGTGGCTCCTCAGAAGGAGGTCTCCTCGAGAGTAAGGCTTGGGGCTAACTGGCCACTCCCCTAGCCTATTTAAGGAAGGAGGACGACTGAGGCAATTTGCAGGGAACAACTTCGTTCCCATTCCTTCGCGTCTTGATTCGGCTCTTGTTTCTCTCATCAGTTTTCCTGCAAATTGCTTCTGGGCTTTCTGCCAACCCTAGTAAGATTACGATTATTTATTCTTTGGGTTCTTGTAGACTGTTAAGAAAGTTAATTAACAGCCTTTGTTTGGGGGAAAAAACCGATTTAATTTAGTAAACTAAAGTTTGTACAGACTTTGTGTGTGCTGCGTTCATTGGGGTCCGTAGCTGGGGCAAAACACCTGCTTGAGCAGGGACTAGATGACCTCCCAGGTCCCTTCCGACACTGTTATTCTGTATTCTGAGTTTACTCACCGGAGGTACTTGATGGATCCTGAAGATTTGAGGCAACTTGATGGTTAACATTTCTGGGGACGGAGGCAGAATTCTTCTTAAAAGTATATACATATATACGTATCCCCAAAATAATTTCCCCTCAGGAGATGCACGTTCGGTGGTCCTTGGTGGTTGGTCTCCACCTTCTCTGGGACAGGACACGATAGGTTCAGCATTGGCGATCTGGTTCGGTTCCACCATGGGAAGTCAACTCTGCCACTGGATTAAAAACGACAACTGCTTTGGTACGCCCAGAAGTTACCACTTAACCCAACGCAGTGGAGAACTGTCAACAACAACAACGAAAAAGCGATTGAAGAATCACCTTGCCAAGCTTGATCGGGTGCTATCCCAAGTATTAAGGTGTCTTTTCTCTAATTCAGGGTTTCTCCATCTTCTTGCTGGTTTTAAAGTGGGTGGACTTCAACTCCCACAATTCCTCAGCCGGCAGGGGAATTCTGGGAATTGAAGTCCACCCGTCTTCAAGTTGCCAAGGTTGAGAAACACCGCTAAATAAAAGACTAAAATAAAAGTCGTTAAATCATTCTCTCTCTCTCTCCCTCCCTCCCTCCCCCTCTCCCTCCCTCTCTATCTCCCCCCTCTCTCCCCCTATCCCTCCCTCCCTCTTTCTCTCCCCCTTATCTCTTTCCCCCCTCTCCCCCTCTCCCTCCCTTTCTCTCACTCCCCCTCCCTTTCCCTCACCCTCCTTCCCTCCCTTTCCCTCTCTTTCCCCCTCCCTCCCTTCCCCTCTTTCACACTCTCCCTTTCCCCCTCTCTCCCTCTTCCTCCCTCTTTCTCTCTCTTCCCCTCTCCCTTTCCCTCTTTCTCCCCCTCTCCCTTTCCCTCTCCCCCTCCCTCCCTCTTTCTCCCCCTCTCCCTCCCTCCATTTCTCTCCCTCCCCCTCCCTTTCTCTCCCTCCCCTCTCCCTCCCCTCTCCCTCCCCTCTTTCTCCCCCTCCCTTTCTTTCTCCCTCTTTCTCCCCCTCCCCCTCCCTCTTTCTCTCTCCCCCTCTCCCTCTCCCTTCCCTCCCCCTCCCCCCTCTTTCTCTCCCCCTCCCTCTCCCTCCCACTCCCCCTTTCTCTCTCCCCTTCCCCTCCCTCTCCCTCCCTCTCTCCCTTTCTCTCTCTCTCTCCATTGCTTGACATTCCTCAATCATAATCACGACTTTCAACATCACTCCACTAACAAAAATCCAAAGTTTGCATTCACAAAACCAAAATGGGATAACGGAATCAGCTATTATTTCCAACTAATAAAGACACTTCGAAAATTTAGCAGCCAGGAGCAATGCATAGCCTCCAGCTGATTTGGGTGTCTCCCCTTTTCTAAAACATTCCCTACCCAAAAATTGGTAAGAAAATGAACATTTATTTTAGAGGGGGACTCATTAAGGCGTTTCTTGAAGGAAAAGGTGCAAAATCTTTCAACAGCCTGCCTGTTTCCTTTGGTTGTTTGGTTGCTGTTGTTTTTTTTTCTTTCCTTGGCTGCAACACCTAAAATTGCAGCCCCCGTTTCAACTGGGGAAGGTCCAGAGACCTCCAACCCTGAAGGCATCCGACGAAGGTGAGAAACGGAGCACGCTGCTTTTTCCCCCTGGGCCCTGAAAAACTTTGACCAGCAACTTGGAAAGCTGGAAATTCGTTTTTTTTTTAAAAAAAAAAAAAGGAGAAAAGGAAGGAAGGAAGGAAGGAAAGAAAAGGAAGGAAGAAAAGAAGGAAGGAAGGAAGGAAGGAAGGAAAGAAGGAAGGAAAGAAGGAAGGAAGATAGGAAGGAAAGAAGGAAGATAGAAAGGAAGGAAGGAAGGAAAGAAGGAAGGAAAGTAGGAAGGAAAGAAAAGGAAGGAAGGAAAGAAGGAAGGAAGATAGGAAGGAAGGAAGGAAGGAAGGAAAGAAGGAAGGATGGAAGGAAGGAAGGAAAGAAAAGGAAGGAAGGAAGGAAGGAAGGAAGGAAAGAAGGAAAGAAGGAAGGAAGGAAGGAAGGAAGGAAAGGAAAGGAAAGGAAAGGAAAGGAAAGGAAAGGAAAGGAAAGGAAAGGAAAGGAAAGGAAAGGAAGTCCAGCCCTCCTCGGAAGAATGGAAAAAACCAAGTGACTCCCAGACATCCAAGCCATACCTTCTGCAGAGAGGATGGGGCTTACTGGGGGGACCCGTCCAGCCCCCCAATAAAACCGCTTCCCTCTCATTGGTGCCCCGTGGCCTTCCGGATTGCTGCAAGTTCCTTGACTGTCTTGTGTTGCCTCCCTCCTTCCTCCCAACTTGTGGTTTCCTTGCCAGCCTGGATGGACGCCGGCCAAGACGCCCTCCCCACGGGCCGGAGGGAATGAAAAGGGCCCTGTTGTCGCCGGAGCCACAACCCGAAACCCGAGGAAGCAAGAAAGAAACGCATTGAAAGTCCATCGGCTTCTTTCTTCCTTAGCAAAACAACAGCAAAATTCGGCCTTTGTGGCTGCAGGTTGAGGACAGGACAGAGGGAGGTCCCAGGCACAGCAGTGTGTGTGTGTGTGTGTGTGTGTGTCTCTTTATTTGTGTGTTTCCAAAGGCTCTTTCGGGATGGAGGGTGGGAAGCTGGACAATGTTTCGGAAAGGTGCAAAGAGCTGCCCTAACGATGCTGACCACCAAGGTGTGACAATCTTTTGCCCCGGGGCTGCTCCCTTAGAGAGAGAAAGAGCGAGCGAGATTCCTCAAAATACAGGTAACCCTCGACTTACAACCGTTTCGTTCAGTGACCGTTCAAAGGTACGACGGCACCGAAAAAAGTAACTTTAGGATCGTCTTTCACACCCAGGACCGTGGCAGCACCCCCAGGGTCACGAGATCAAAATTCAGATGCTTGACAACTGACTCACATTTATGATGGTGGCCATGTCCCGGGGTCACGTGATCCGCTTTTGCGACCTTCTGACAAGCCAAGTCAACGGGGGGGGGAGCCAGATTCACTTACCAACCGCGGGACTGGTTGAACTACTTCAGCGATTCACTTTAGCAACGGTGGCAAAAAAAATCGGAAAATGGGGCAAAACTCACCTAACGAATTGAGAGAAAGAGAGAGAGAGAGAGTGAGAGAGAAGAAGGAAAGAAAGAAAGAAAGGGAAAGAAAGAGAGAGAGAAAAGAGAAAGAAAGAAAGAAGAAAGAAAAAAGGAGAGGGGGGAAAAAGAAAGAAGGAAGGAAGGAAGAAAGAGAAAAAGAGAGAGGGAGAAAAAGAAAGAGAAAAAGGAAGAAGAAAGAGAGGAAGGAAGGAAGGAAAGGAAGGAAGGAAGAATAAAGGAGGGAGGGAGAAAGGAAGGAAGGAAGAAAGAAAGAAAGAAAGGAGAGAAAGAGGGAGAGAAAGAAAAAGAAGGAAGGAAGGAAGGAAAAGAAAGAAAGAAAAGAAGAATGAAGGAAGAAGGGAGGGAGGGAGGGAGAAAGGAAGGAAGGAGGAAAGAAAGAAGAAAGAAAGGAAAGAAAGAAAAGAAGAATGAATGGAGGAGGGAGGGAGAGAGTGAGGGAGGGGGAAAGGAAGGAAGAAAGAGAGAAATGGAGAAAGGGAAAGAAAGAGAAAAAGGAAGAAGTGAGAAAGGAAGGAAGAAAAGAAAGAAAAGAAGAATGAAGGAAGGAAGGAGGGAGGGAGAAAGGAAGAAAGAAAGGAAAGAAAGTAAGAAAAGAAGAATGAATGAGGGAGGGAGGGAGAAAGGAAGGAAGAACAAGAGAAAGAGGGAGAGAAAGAAAGAAGAAAAGAAAAAAGAAAAGAAAAGAAAAGCTCTTCTGTTGGGAGGGATTGGCTCCATGGCCTGGAGAGACACTTGAGGGCGATGGGGTGATTTAAGGACACAAAAGCCCTTTTTGGCTGCTGGAGCCGCAGAGCCGAGGAAGGCAGAGACTTTCAGCAAAATGCAAACTGCCTCTCATCCCCAACCTCCCTGGTGCTTAAAAGAAAACAAGGGGAAAGACCTCATCAAGGTGCTGAGGCTGCTATGCATTGTAATTAGCCTTCAGAGAAGAGGGCAACCTGGGGTCTCCGAGCCTCTTCCTCTGCCCGCCAAAGCTGGGGCAACCACCCCTGTAAGGGGACCACTTCACTCCCGGATGCCAACGGACCAGTGGTGAAATCCAAATTATTTTACTGCCGGTTCTGTGGGTTTGGTGGGCGTGGCAGGGGAAGCATACTACAAAATCCCCATTCCCTCCCCACTCCTGGGGGAAGGATACTGCAAAATCCCCATTCCCCCCCCACTCCTGGGGGAAGGATACTGCAAAATCCCCATTCCTCCCCCACTCCAGGGGAAGGATATTGCAAAATCCCCATTCCCTCCCCACTCCTGGGGGAAGGATACTGCAAATTCCCCATTCCCTCCCCACTCCTGGGGGAAGGATATTGCAAAATCCCCATTTCCTCTTCCACTCCACGGGAAGGATATTGCAAAATCCCCATTCCCTCCCCACTCCTGGGGGAAGGATATTGCAAAATCCCCATTTCCCCTCCCACTCCAGGGGGAAGGATACTGCAAAATCCCCATTCCCTCCCCACTCCTGGGGGAAAGATATTGCAAAATCCCCATTCCTGGGGGAAGGATACTGCAAAATCCCCATTCCCACCCCACTCTGGGGCCAGCCAGAGGTGGTATTTGCCGGTTCTCCGAACTGCTCAAAATTTCTGCTACCGGTTCTGCCGAACCTGTCAGAAGCTGCTGGATTTCACCCCTGCAAACGGACCCAGTCCGTCATTTTCTTGGAAACAAAGTCTCCGGCCAACAAGGTGGCCTCCTGGAAGCTAGGATAGATCTAACAGAAGAAACCATGCTGACCTCTAGGCTTAGCAGTCGAGCAAGACTTTAAACCTGCCCCTCTTCCCTCTTTCAAAAGTGCTTTTTATTAGTCACGGACGTCACATGTTTTCAAAAGCCCAGAATTGGAATATCAGAATTTGAAGGGACCTTGGAGGTCTTTTAGTCCAACATCCTCCTCAAGCAGGAGACCCTATTATTTCGGATAAATGGCTGTCCAGCCTCTTCTTAAAAGTCTCCAGTGATGGAGCACCCACAACTTCTGGAGGCAGGTGGTCCACTCGCCGTTCTCACTGCCTTAAAATGTCTTAGTTCTAGGTTGCTTCTCTCCTTGGTTAGTTTCCATCCGTTGCTTCTTGTCCTGCCCTCAGGTGCTTTGGAGAATAGCTTGACTCCTTCTTCTTTGGGGCAGCCCCTCAAACATTGGGACACTGCTATCATGTCTCCCCTAGTCCAGGGGTCGGCAATCTTAAAACACTCAAAAAGCCATTTGGACCCGTTTCCCACAGAAAAGAAAACACCGGGAGTCACAAAAATCCTTCCCTGACTATTTCTTGAGCGGCCACAAAACGAGCATATGAAGTTGAATTAAAAGTTCTGTTTTCTTCTGAAACTTTCCTTTTCTTGGATTTATCCATGGTTGGTCTACCGGGGGTTGAAAATCTCAATTATTCGCATGCTGGCGGGTGTCGCACATTGGCAGTTGTGACGCATATTTTGAGGGACAGGGAGCCGCAGCAGAGCAGATGAAAGAGCCACATGCGGCTCCAGAGCCCCAGGTTGCCGACTCCTATCCTAGTCCTTCTTTTCATTAAACTAGACATACCCAATTCCAGCAACTGTTCGTTATGTTTTAGCCTCCAGCCCTCTCATCTTTGTTGCTCTTCTCTTTCTAGAGTTATCTTTTTTTACGTTCTGGTAACCAGAACTGGATGCAGGATTCCAGGTGCGGCCTTACCAAGGCATTATAAAGTGGTATTAACCCTTCATGTGATCTTGATTCTATCCCTCTGTTGATGCCGCCTAGGACTCAGTGGGACTCACGGCACAACTCCGAGGCTGCCAAGACACAGCTGGCAACTGAAGGCCCCAGGAGGCATCAGGCCAGAGGCGGCTGTCTCGACGGAGCAAACCTCTGGCCGGAGCTTCTCACCTGGTCTTGCCATGAGGCTGATGGGAGTTGGACAAAGCCTTGAAGGACCAAAGAAAAATACAATTTTGTTTCTAGGCCTGTTGCGTAATATATACATGGCTGGTGTATATTGACATGCGAAAAGTAAAAAGTTGAGGCGATTACTGCTACCAAAAGAAGTCAGAAGTCCCTTTCTTTCTGCTTCCCTTTACCCTACACGTTTTCCTCTTCCCCTTTTTCTCCCATTGTTTTCATTTTTCTTTGTATTCCATATTTTGATCAACTTGACGAAAATATGACCATCAACAGGCCGGATATTACTAAGAGGAAGGGGCCAAGACAGTGAGGGTGAACCTTTCCCCGACCGAGTGCACGAAGAACGCGCCGGAACCCCCCAAATTTATTTTGTCGCATTTCTATGCCGCCCAACTCCCAAGGGACTCTGCAATGGGCACACAGCCCCCATGCGTGCAGACCCGCATACATCCCACCAAGTGCATGGCCGTCCTGCACATACCCCACCCCATGCATGCGCATCCTCCCCCGCATGGGCCCCACCCTCCACGCATGCGTGGCAGAGATCCAATGAGCAGCTGGCTGGCGGGAGGCGAGTGAGCATGTGCGGTGGAGCTGAACTGGGGCAACGGCTCGTGTGCCCACAGAGGGCACTGTGTGCCACCTCTGGCACTCGTGCCACAGGTTTGCCATCACAGGTCTAAGAGGACCTAGCCGCAGGGAAGACCAAGACTTTCCAATAAAGCTGAAGAGAAATGAAATGCCTCCCTTCACATTTCAAAGAAAAAGATGGTGTCAGGTTTCGGTGCTATCTTGAATAAACTTCATTCTCAAGTGCAAACTGTCTAATGAATCATTTTTATTTTAAGGATAGCAATATCCGACATTTCTGATTCAAATTGCAGCCAAACTGGCCCCTCCTTCCAACCCCCTCCTCTTCCGCTCTCCAACCCCAATGTCCCATTGGCCATCATACAGATCCATCTCTACATCCCGGCACGTTCTTTTCACAGGAATGTAGCCCCCATCCTCGTATCCCAGGAAACACTATCTGTAACATACAAAACTAGGTAAAAGTTCATCTTGTTATGTCAGCGCTGGAAGAAAGCCTAATTTGGAACGCTGACATCCGGCCCCTCTTCCTTCACTTCTGCGACATCACCTATCCCATAGGGAAAACACAACAAGATTAGTCTCATCAGCCCCTCCCTGGCTGTGCACCCCCCCTCCCGGCTTTCCCGGGTGGTCTGCATGGAATTTTGCTATAAGGCGATCAGCTTGAATGTTTGCGCTCTTCACCCAGGAAGCCTCTGACAATGGGTAACCCTTCCATTTAATTAAGTACTGAAGGCGCTCCCTGTGCCATCTTGAATCAAGAATCCGCTGCACTTCGTAGTGCGTTTGGCCCCCAACAACCAGGGGCCCAGGGGGTTCACGTGGCGTTGGCCTTAAAGTAGACCCTACTACAGGTTTTAGAAGGCTACTGTGAAAAACGGGGTGAATTTTCCCCAAAAGCCGTGGCAACTGCAATTGCACTGTAACGGGGTTGATTATTTTTATTATAGGAAATGGTCCTATAAATTTTGGGCCCAATTTCCTGCTCGGGAGTCTAAGTCTCAAGTACTTGGTGGAGAGGTAAACTTTCTCTCCCAGCTGAAATGGTCTTTGGGGAGTTCGGTGCTTGTCTGCTTGGTCCTTATAAGATTGAGCCGCCTTTGCCAGCGCCCTCTTAACATTTTCCCAAGTTTGTCTCAACATTGCCATCCAGTCGGTCAAACTGACTGAGGAAGGGGGCTCCCTCGGGTATTCTGGCATGGGAACAAAATCCATGCCACTCACTATTTTGAACGGGGTTAGCCCCGTGCTGCTGTGGACAGCATTATTATATGCAACCTCTGCAAAAGATAGGAGGTCTGCCCAATTGGACTGCTGGTAGTCGACGTAGCATCTTAAATACTGTTCTATCATAGCGTTCAGTCTTTCTGCCCCCCCATTGGTGCTCGGGTGAAATGCTGAGCTGAGCCCTTGGGATGAACCTATGGACCGTAGAAACTCCCTCCAGAACTTTGCTGTGAACTGGACCCCTCTGTCAGAAATGATTCTCCTGGGGACTCCATGTAGGCGGTAAATGTGTTTCAGGAACAGTTTGGATAACTGACGGGCTGAAGGCAGTCCACTACAAGGAATGAAGTGTGCCTGTTTGGAGAATAAGTCTATTACAGTCCAGATCACTGTATTTCCACTGCTCCTCGGTAGGTCTACTATAAAGTCCATTGCAATCTCCTCTCTGTGCTGAGCTCTGGAGGGCCAGCCTTGGTGTTGATAGTCCTCTGCCTTGTCTCTCATCCTGGGGTGGGGAGGTGCTGCCTTGTCTGGGCTTCGCTGCCATTCCCATCCCCAGCTCGCCCTTCCCAATTCACTTAGGGGTTTTTCTTTATCTTTTACATTTGCAAAAGGAAATTCTGCCTCTAAGGCTTTTGGCACAGTCCCCGGGTACTTATCTGCGTCACGTTTCTTTGTTTGAAGTTCTGCGGGGAGGGAAGGCGGAGAAAGTTGAACCTTTGTATTTTCCAAGTTGGCTGGAATCACGACCGCTTCTGCTCCTCCCGTTTCTTGAAGCAGGCTTTCCTCCGAGAGCTTGGCTTCAGCCATAATCCGTCCGACCAGATGTCTGGGAGGGAACGGGATGATTTAAACTCAGCCAGCCTGGATTTGGAGGAGAGTTTGGCTGTCTGTCAGGTTTCGGTGCTATCTTGAATAAACTTCATTCTCAAGTGCAAACTGTCTAATGAATCATTTTTATTTTAAGGATAGCAATATCCGACATTTCTGATTCAAATTGCAGCCAAACTGGCCCCTCCTTCCAACCCCCTCCTCTTCCGCTCTCCAACCCCAATGTCCCATTGGCCATCATACAGATCCATCTCTACATCCCGGCACGTTCTTTTCACAGGAATGTAGCCCCCATCCTCGTCTCCCAGGAAACACTATCTGTAACATACAAAACTAGGTAAAAGTTCATCTTGTTATGTCAGCACTGGAAGAGAGCCTAATTTGGAACGCTGACAGATGGATTGTGTAGCTCAGGGTCGAACTGTGGGGTCCTTGTTACTCTCCGAGCTTGGTGGTTTTCTCGCAGGTGTATCATTACCAAAATAGGCAACACCATCAATGCTATCACCACCACTAGCACTGATGATGTTACCTAGTTTGGTAATACACTTGCAAGAAAACCACCAAGGACCCTACAGGTGGGCTCATGTTCATTTTGCATTTCCTAAACCCACAATTAGAGGGACGCGGTGGCTCAGAGGCTAAGACGCTGAGCTTGGCGATCGAAAGGTCGGCAGCTCAGCGGCTCGAATCCCTAGTGCCGCGTAATGGGGTGAGCTCCCGTGACTTGTCCCAGCTTCTGCCAACCTAGTAGTTCGAAAGCAGGTAAAAAATGCAAGTGGAAAAATAGGGACCACCTTTGGTGGGAAGGTAAGAGTGTTCCGTGCGCCTTTGGCGTTGAGTCATGCCGGCCACATGACCACGGAGACGTCTTTGGACAGCGCTGGCTCCTCGGCTTTGAAACGGAGATGAGTACTGCCCCCCCGTCAGGAACGACTAGCACATATGTGCGAGGGGAACCTTTACCTTTACCTAAACCCACAATGCCATGAAAGGGGTTGCTTGAAAGCTCCGTGGTTCACCGAACAATAGCCGTCTGGCTCCCTTTTTGGCAGTCTTCCATGCGCTGGGTTATTCTGCCCCACCTGAAAAGAAGCTTCTCCACAGACCAGAGAGCAGGCTGGGCAGGCCCCGCTCCTTGGAGCCCAGCAGGTGCTCCTTCTACCTGTCCAGGTGAGCATCAAGGAACAAGACCTCTTGAAACCGCCCTGACCCCCCACCCCGTTATCGTTCTTCCCCCCCTTCAAAGTACAAAACGAGGACTCGTTGATTTCACAAATGTTTATTATGGCAATGCAGTTCCCCTTGCTCCAAAAACGATAAAAATTAAAAAAAAAAATGCTCTTGACATGTCAACAGACAGGCCAGCCGTGGCTCAGACCGATGCACCCCTCCCTCCCTCCCACCCCACAGAAGCACTTGAAGAGAAGCCCCCGACCAGACCGCCAGCCTGTTTGCCAGGGTGGAGACCCTTAACGCTCTTTAATTTTTTAAAAAAAATGTCCCTTCTGAATGAGCTTTGATCCCACCCCCCGCCTCCATCCCACCCTCACCCACCCACCCATCCGAAAAAAACAACAACCCCACAATCCCCCAAGTTTAAATCAATGCCAAAATTGTGCTGATCACCCCACGGATGTCGACAGTTGCCGAGTTCGCTCTCCCGCCAGGTGGTCTTACAAGCTGGATGTGCTCAGACCCCCGCCCCCCTCCTAACCCGCAGGCTTGAGGGGGCTTCTCCCCTGGATCCCTTCCTGGGTAAGGAGGGGGGGCAGGAGGGATTCAAAAGCAGGACCCATCCGCAGAATGCTTCTCTTCCTGGGCACTTTTCTTGCGATGGCAAGCCGGGGTCGGGGAGCCCTCCCAAGGCTCCTGATCTGCCCACCAAGGAGCTGGGAAGAGCTGCCTTCTCCTGGGAGGGGGCTTGGCGGGGAGGGGGAAAAGCCAGGCAAAGAGAGAAAAAGAGGAGAGACAGAGAAAGCAGCCAAAGGCCGTGGTTACCCGTGGCAGAGCCACAATGCTGGTGGGAGGACGAGATCAAAATTTTCTCTGCCGTCGCACGAAGCAGAAAAGGGGAGGGGGGCGCAGGTTGAGGATGCCGACGTCCACGTGGCTGGTGGAAGCCTCCACGCTTCCTTTTCCACGTGTAAGGCAAGGCAGGGCCAGGCTGGGAGAAAAAACAAACAAACAAACCACGGATTCCCAGGCCCGCCTCGCCCCTTCTTCCCGGCTGTCGGAATAAGCTAAGCGCATGCAACCGAAGGACGACGACGAAGTCTGTTGGTGGTGCTAGAGAGAATAAAGAAAGGCGCTGGGTTAGGGACCGCTAACCGATATCTGCCGCTTCGGTTATACCGCGTGGGGCAAAGCCAATCCTAGCGTCCTCTCCTGCATCGCACTTTCTACCGGGAAAGAGGGAAGGGGGGGGAGAGAGAGTAGGCCAGGGCGGAAAAGTTCACCCGAGTCAGTCCCCTGGTTAAAAAAAAAACAAAGAAAGTTAGCATGGGTTTTTTTTTTTTTGTTTGTTTTAATTTTTCTACCTTTTTTTCCATCTAGAAAGCCCCTTTTTCCGTTCTGCAGGAAGTGACACGAAAGAAGCCGGCTGGCCTTTCTCTTTTGCAGGGATTCTCACCCGCACTCAGCATCCGGGAAAGGGGTGAGGGAAGACAGCATGCAAAGGCTCCGGGGCTGCGGAGAAGGAAGGTGTGGTTGTGACAGCTTAAGAGGAAAAGAATGATTTTTTTTAAAGGTGGAGAAAGAGAAAAGCGGGGTGGGGTGGGGTGGGGAGCAGGAATAAATAGTTTCCCGTCCTAAAACCTTCCCGGTTCCCTTGCGACTCTGGCCATCCTTTCCAAAGTTTCGAAGTCCGACCAGCACCCCAGCTTCCTCTGTCTCAACCCGGAATGCGGGGAATCCCCCCCTCAAAACGAGTCAATTTCGCCCGAAAAACACAGTAAGGGAGGGGGGGGAAAGGGAACATTTAAGTTAAAAACGAAGACGACAGCGTGCCCCCTTTCCCCACTGCCGGGTTTCCAAGAGAGCCTCCTCTGGAGATCCTGATCGATTCCCGCCAGGATCACGCAGGACCCTTGGGGAGGTTTCTTCCTGCAGTGAGGAGACGGGAGGGTGGGATGGGGGGAAAAAATCAAGGGAATTTCCGTTTTGTTTCATTGTTAAACGCGGGAGCTGAGCCGCCGGCGCCTTTTCTGACGAGAAACCAAACGAGCGTCGAGAACGGAGCCCCCCTCCCGCCCGCCGCTGTCTCTCCGGGGCACGGCCAAGGTGCGCCACTCTCCCCCAAGAAGGGCTGCGATGTCCCCCACGCGCGCCACCTCCTCTGCGGGGAGGGGAGGTGATGGCGGGGCAGTTGCGTGCGTGTCGTGTGTGTGCGCGCCCCCCGCGCCTGTGTGTTTGGCGCACACACCCCGGTTGCTCGGGTTTTTTCTTTTGGTGGGTTGCCACCGCGGTTGCGTCGTGTCCAAGTGAGCGCCTGCGGTTTGACGTTCTTTCGTTCCAATGCGGTGCGTCCAGAGACGGGCAGACGGAGCTTCAACCAACCCGGTGGTCCCGAGGGGCTCAGCCCATCTCCTTCCACTGCTTGTAAAACTCCACAACGTTCTGGATCTCAATGCTGGCGCTGGCCGCTGCTTGGATGGCGGACTGAGGAGGAGAGGAGAGGAAGAATTCCAGTGAGCAGGCAGAGAAGGTCCCAGCCTTGCAGCTCGGCCGCCCTCAAGGCCCCAGAGCTCATCTAGTCCAGCCCCCTGCCGGAATCCGCTGCTGTTGCCATCCTGCGCAAATTGTCAATCTTTCTAGTTAGAAGGGCGTTATTGTTTTTTGTATGGGTTTTTTTTATCCCAGTAAGCTGCCTGCAGTCACTGAGAGTGATCCAGGCAGCTATATAAATTTTCTTAAATTAATAAAGCTCATTTTTTTTATTTTTTTTTATTTTTATATGCCGCCCTTCTCCGGAGACTCAGGGCGGCTTACAATGTGCTCAGCAATGGCCTTCATACTTTTGTATATTTTATACAAAGTTAGCTTATTGCCCCCACAACCGGGTCCTCATTTTACCCACCTTAGAAAGGATGGAAGGCTGAGTCGACCTTGAGCCTGGTGAGAATTGAACTCGCAGTAATTGCAGGCAGCTGGATGTTAAATGCTGCCTTAGTAGGAGGCATTAACCTCCTACGCCACTCAGGCTCCTCATCATTTGTCTTCCAACAAGGCACTTTTGGGAAGCGGTAGTGGCAATGGGGAAGACCATCATTATTTTGAGAAGTTAATTTTGATTTGTCTTTCATAGTAAGGAAAGTCTAGGGCAGGGGTGTCATACTCAAGGCCCGCAGGGGTGCTTAGATCTGGCCTGCAGTGCCTCCGCCAGGAAAAATGGGGCCCGGGTGGGGGGGAAGGGAAGGAAGAGAGAGCGTGCAACCTTCTCCGCGGTCTGATTTTGCTGGCAAGAGGGCTAGGAAAACAAAAACAAAACAAAAGGAGAAATGTTTCTTTCCCTTTTGCATTTTTTTCAGCATCCAAGAATGGACAGGAAAAGAGAAAGACGAAAGAAAAAAGAAAACAGAAAACAGAAAAAAGAAAAAAGAAAGAAAAAAAGAAAAAAGAAAAAGAAGGAAAGAGGGAAAGGAAAAAGAAAGGAGAATGAAGAGGGAAGAAAAAAGAAAAGGAAGGAGATTAGAATGAGAGCGAGGGAGGGTCTGAGGGAAGTCCCGCCTTAGCCATCACAGGCGCCCCTCCCGACATGAGTGACAGAGCTGGCCACGCCCCCCCTGACCTCCCCCCCAGGTCAAACCCAACCCTGATGCAGCCCTCAATGAAACCGAGTTTGCCACCCCTGGTCTAGGGTTTCCTGCCTGAGAAGGGGGTTGGACTAGAAGACCTCCAAGGTCCTTTTCCAACTCTCTTTGTCATTCTATTCTAGGCCGGACACCTACCTGCATGGGAGCAGAAAGTTTGCTGGGATCCTCGAGTTGGAAGCCGGTGATGACGGTCACCATGCCAGCCGTGTCGTCTTCGCTGCCTCCCTGAGAGGCGGTCAGCTGCTTACAGCTGTCCAAGATCTTATAGAGATTCCTGGGAAAGAAGGGAGGAAGGTTGAAACAAGGCAGCAGGGGAGAGAGAGAAAACCTGTTGGCAAAAGCACCCCCGGGTACAGCTAGTCCTCGAGGTACGTCCACAACCGAGCCGAACGTTCACGTTGCTAAGCGAGACATATTTGTTAAGGGAGTTTTGCCCCATTTTACGACCTTTCTTTCCTCATTTTTTTTTTAAGCGAACCAATTGATAAAAGTTAGTAACCCCGTTGTTAAGTGAATCGGGCTTCCCCATTGACTTTGCTTGTCAGGAGGTCGCAAAAGGGGACCCCCGGGCGTTGCGACCGTCATGAATACAAATCCGTTGCCAAGTGTCTTGAATTTTGATCACGTGACCACGGGGATGCTGCAATGGTCGTTAAGTGTGAAAAATGGGTCACAAGTCACTTTTTTCAGGACCGTTGTAAGTTTGAACGGTCCGCGTAAGTGCAAGTTGAGCTGCAGGCATACATGCGTGCGCTGGCCAGTCGCTTGCACGATCCAGTTCCAAACAGGCCACAGCCCAGTAGGGGTCCCACCCAGTGGTGGGTTGCTCCCGGTTCGCACCGGTTCGCAAGAACCGGTAGTAAAAATTTGTAGTAGTTCTAAGAGCTGGTTATAACATTGGCTGGCCACGCCCCCGAACCGGTCCCCGGCCCGGTCGCCTCTCACTTAGCCCACCCACTTCATCAGAGGCTTTTTTTTTTTTTTTTTGACTTTTAAAAGCATTTTTTCTACGACCTCTTCAGCCGGAAAAATGCTTTTAAAAGAAAAAAAAAAAGCCTCTGATGATCCCACAGCTCAGCTGGGATCGTCAGAGGCTTTTTAAAAGCATTTTTTTCTGCAACCTCTTAAGGTTGTAGAAAAAATGCTTTTAAAAGTAAAAAAAAAAAAGTTGGCCAAGCCCACCCAGTCACATTCCCCCCCCCACCAAGCCACGCCCACAGAACCGGTAGTAAAATAATTTAGAACCTATCCCTGGTCCCACAGCCCTGGGGTTGGGGACCCGAGTTAAGGGATTAAGCCCACAGGTTTACTGTCAAATCCGTGTATCTGCCATTCTTCGTGGAAGAAGGGGGTGGGTGGGGGAATGTGGAGTTGTCACATTTAGTTCTTTTCCTATGTGTCCTAAGTATCCAATTTCCTGCCTGGTCCTCTTTGTATAAACTTTAACCTGATTTAACCTGAATGCCTGGAGAATCCTCAAACCTCGGGAAATGAAAGGGGAAGGGGGGGAACGAGTCGATTGTAAGATGACCCTGAGCAGCTCTTCATATCTGTTTCTCAGAGAGGGATGGTGCAATTTTAATTCACACATGTGGATTGGTCGGAATCCACATGGGAAGGTAGGGAGGGGGTTCCTAATTTCCTTTATCCTGAACTGCATGTCCTGAGGGAGGCCACAGCCTGATTTGAACTTGCTTTCATCCCTTTCAATAACAGGTTCCATTTGAAATACAAAGTTCTCAAGAGTTTGTACTTTCTTGGAAGGGGAGAGGGAGAAGTTGGCCCTTACACTTACCAAGCATCTAAATCTTGTCTCTTCAGCTTATGCCTCTCAAAACTTTTTCCGACTTCTTTCTGACAGCGAATGTACCTGGAGAGAAGAGAATATTATTATTATTAAGTAATCATGACCCTACTCCGATAGTGGAAGATGCGAATGCAACGAAGGTCAAGGAGCACAGTGATAAAAAATGGGGGGGGGGGGTAACTGAAGTTAAATATAAGGAAGGACAAAGTAGCCACAATAGATGCAGCAACTAGCTTTAGAATTGAGGGTGGAGAAAGTTTCTGTCTCTATGATGGAGAAATATCAGCCCAAAGGATTATTTTTTGTACAGATTTTTAAAAATGATCACACTAGACAGCTAGATAGATAAATCTATCTCAGCATCTACTTCTGTCCTACTATCATAGCACCATGGAGAGTGTCCTGACATACGGCATTCTTGCGTGGTATGAGAGCAGCTCTGTAGCGGACAAAAAAGCTCTACAGAGAATCATTAAAACTGCCCGGAATATCATCGGACGCCAGCTCCCAGCCCTGGACGACATCTTCGCATCTCGCTCTTTGAGGAAGTTGCATAACATTCTCAGAGACTCTTCCCATCCTACTCACAATCTTTTTGGACTGTTGCCTTCTGGCAGAAGATACCGAACAATTCAAACTTGGACCACATGTCCAAGACCACAATTGATCCTTCCCCCCAATTTCTGTTGCTAAGCGAGACACTTAAGTGCATTTTGTTCCATTTTACGACCTTTCTTGCCGTAACTGTTAAGTGAATCATTGCAGTCGTTAATTTAGTCACACAGTCGTTAAATGAATCCAGGTGCCCCTTGGACTTTGCTTCTCAGAAGGTTGCAAAAGGGGATCAGATGATCCTGGCCCACTGAACAATGAGCTGTTGTAATTTGTAGACTGCCTGTAGTTTCAAGAGTAGCAAAAACCACCTTCCAATCAATGAAAAATAAGGGAACAAGCGGCTTGTTTTAAATTTCCTTTCTTTTTTTTTGGGGGGGGAGGGAGTTTTCTTCTTTGGAATGTCATTCATTCAAAGTGTTTAATGTTGGGTAATTTATTTATTTATTTATTTATTTTATTCAATTTGTATACCGCCCTTCTCCTAGTGGACTCAGGGCGGTGCACAGCCGGAACTAAAACACATACCAATACAAAATTTAAAATAATTTAAATTTGACATCTGGAATGCTTTTTCCCCACCTGATGAATAATATGTGGAGGAAAAAGCAGGATGGGGACAGGACCACCTACCTGTTTCCCTTTTTAAATTCTGCTTCTAAGTATCGGATGCTGTCACGAGCTCCGGCGTTCTCCTTCTTCAGGAAATCTAAGCCATCGATGACTAAAAGCAAAACACGAGAGCCGAGCAGTCTTGTTATATCCTCGTAGGTCACAAAGCGGACGCCCCACCTGCCCCCTGCAACCTCCAGAGCCCCAAGGGGCCCGGAAATCTTCCTAAAGCCAAGTCTACAGGGGTGGGATTGAAAAATTTTAGCAACCCATTCTCTGCCCGGTTGCTGGGTGGACGTGGCCATGGGGGTGTGATCTAGTCGGCTTCCTGCACCAAAGGGGGGGGGGTGTTTTCATCCTCCCCACACTCAGGAGGCTTGAGGAAAGGCGAAAACGGCCTCCCCCGGGCTCCAGAGGCTCTCCAGAAGCTGGAAACAGGCCCATTTCTGGACTTCCGGTAGGCTGGTTTTTCGCCCTCCCCAGGCTCCGGAGGCTTTTCTTGAGTCTCTAGGAGAGCAAAAACAGCCTTCCCCGAACTCCGGAAATGGGCTCATTTCCGGTAGGCCCGTTTTTCACCCTCGTAATCTCCGTGCGGGCCCTGCACTTACCTGGCATCTAAAACGGGCCACGTGGAAACTCCTGGGAGGGGAGGGGCAGGGTGCGCGGGGTCAGCCAATCCTTGCAACTACTGGCTCGGCGAACCAGATTAAAATTAACATCCGGTTTGCCTGAACCGGCTGAATCCCAGCCCTGCACGTCTCCCGTGGCCCAACCTCCCCAAACACCTTCCTCCTCCCTTCCAGACGGCCATTTTTGAGGTATAGAAGAAACTTCCCTTGGCTAATCTACTAGGAATGTGCCAAAAGGGATCCATTCTGCTTCAGCTTCTACCTGCTTACCTGTCCGTGGGATGATGACAATGAACCGCCCGCTGGCGGCCAGCTGCCTGATGGGGCTGAGATGCTGGCAAAGGGCCTGGGTGTCCGGAACCAGATAAGGGGACATCACACACTGAGCCTTGGGCTGCTGGAGACTGCCTTCCAGCTGAGACACCTCCAACTTTTGGGGGGAAGGAGGGAAAAAAATGGAAACAAGAATCTTTAGTGAAGAAGCTCTGAGCAGGAACGTCACGTGTCGAATGGCTCCTTGCAGCTCAGCAGAAAGCGACAAAGCCAGAAAGTGATTTCATGGAAACACACACACCCCTCATCAAAGAAGAAGAGAAGAGAAGAGAATAACAGAGTTGGAAGGGACCTTGGAGGTCTTCTAGTCCAACCCCCTGCTTAGGCAGGAAACTCTACACCACTTCAGACAAATGGTTATCCAACTTCTTCTTTAACAACTTGCCATCTTTTCAGTTGGGACGACCACAATTCCTCTCCCAGAATTAGCCTTGGTAGTACAGTGGTTTAGAGCACCCTGTTATTAACACAGCTGCCTACAATTACTGCAGGTTCGAATCTTACCAGGCTCAAGGTTGACTCAGCCTTCCATCCTTTCTAAAGTAGGTTAAATGAGGACCCAGTTTGTGGGGGCAATAAGCTGACTTTGTATAAAATATACAAAAGTATGAAGGCTATTGCTTAACGCATTGTAAGCCGCCCTGAGTCTCCGGAGAAGGGCGGCATATAAATCAAATTAATATATATATATATATAGTTAAATACAGGCAGATTGCAATGAATGGAGGAATGGAATATCGCGATGTTTGATTCAAGTGCAAAGCAGATTCTTTGCGTCTCTGCTTTGCTTTTCTGTCCTTCATATTTTTTTCCCTGGGGGTTTATTATTACGCTTCAAATTCAATTCAGTTTATTACAGTCTTGGACCAGAAACCAGAACAAATAAAAACACTCAGTAAATGGACAACTGAAAATTCTAACTAAATAATATTATTATTATAAAATAACTAAAATCTACGATAAAATCCAGTCTGTCAATTATACATGGTCTAACTATACTAAAAATTACAATCCATAAAATGTGTTGTCTGTTGTCAGTTTAATACTAAAAGGGAAAGGACCAGAGGTGGTATTTCCCTACTGGTTCACAAATGTGCCACCTCCGCGCATGTGCTTTGTTCGCACGCATGCACGCAGCTTCAAAATATGTCTAAATATGATGGCATGGTGCCAGGGCGGGCAGGCCCACTCGCAGGTCGCTACTACCGGTGCAAACCGGCTGAATACCACCTCTGGAAAGGACTAAGCTAGGGGTCAGCAACCTGCAGCTCTGGAGCCGCATGTGGCTCTTTCATCCCTCTGCTGTGGCTCCCTGTTGCTGGTCGGCTCCACAATTGACAGGGCTTTCGGTTAGGACAGGCAGAGGAAAAAGGACGCCGTGCTAGGAGGAGAGACTATGGTGGGGGAAAACCGGACTTCCGGTCGGCAGAGGAAAAAGGACACCGCACTAGGAGGAGACGATGATGGGGGAACCGGACTTCCGGTCGGCTCCAGAATTGAACGGGAGCTTCCGGTTAGAACCTTTTGTGGCTCTTTAAGTGTTTAAGATTGCTGACCCCTGGACTAAGCAGTGCAAAGGGTTTACCACTTTTGTTATATAACGTAACTATGGTGGAGTAGAAACGTGTTTCCGAAGAATCCCCAGTGCTGCTGGGCAGAATCTGGCCACCTGCCCTGTAGTTATGGACTGTTCATCCTTAAGCAGCCACTGGAGAGAAGTCTCAGAGTTCCAGAAAAGCTGACAATAAGCAGTGTCGGAATGGCCAGGATACCTATCAATTATTGGCAGTATATGGTTTTTTCCCGACTCTCTGTATAAAAGGAACATTGAAGGAGTATGTGATGCCATAGTCTCCACCTCCATCACAGGAACAAAGTCTTTCAGCCAATAGTATCTTTTTATATTCGCCGTACAGATTGGCCGAAGGAAGCGCATGGCACCTGACGGGACTCAAGGTTGACTCAGCCTTCCATCCTTCCAAGGTTGATAAAATGAGGACCCAGATTGTTGGGTGTGTGTGTGTGTGTGTGACAAAGGCTGATATTTATAAACCCCTCAGAGAGTGTGCAAAGTGCAACAGGGCAATATTTAAGTGCCATTTAATTGGATTTGCCAAGGAGAGTTGCTTCCCAAGACAGACAACCTTATCAGTCAAGTCAAATCGAATGAATGAAATACCGTATTTTTTGGAGTATAAGACGTACCTTTCCCCCCCAAAAAAGAGGGTGAAAATCTGGGTGTGTCTTATACTCCGAATGTAGCCCCACCAGGCTTCTCAAACGGAGGTTTCAGAGGCTGAAAAAAGCATCAGAAACGAAGCTTCAGAAAAAAAGCCCCCAAACAGAGCTTCAGAAGAAAAGCCCCCAAACAGAGCTTCGGAGGCTTTTTTTCTGAAGCTCTGTTTTGGAGGCTTTCAGAGGCAGGGGAAAAAAAGCAAGGCACAGAGCTCACAACCAAGGAACCTGTTGCTAAAATTCACCTCTGGGAACAGCTGATTGGGGGTATTCCGGGAGGCCGATCCACCTGTCAATCAGCTTTTTTTTTCTTTTCCTCTCCAAAAACTAAGCTGCGTCTTATATTCCGAAAAATACGGTAAATAAATGATTCAGCAAGGCAGATTCCTTCCCTGCCCAGGAGGATGAATCTGATTGGAGCAGGGTCCCGATTCAGACATACACGCAGCAGCCCCACCTGGCCCTCCTTCCTCCCCACTCAGCCCGCCCCTGTACCTGCAGCCGAAGCTGGGCCATGTCACGCATCAGCCGGTTCCGTCGGGCTTCCTCGGCAGCCTAGGAGGGAGGGACAGAAGGGACACCAAGTTAGCCTGCTTTTTAAATTATGACCTCTCCGTTTCCCAGATGCATTTTTAGGACAATACTTTTTAGGACATGGCTTCCAAAAACTCCCAATGGCGAAGAGTGAATTCACATCACCCTTCATTCTCTGACACACGGGTCTGCAACCTTAAACACTCAAAGAGCCATTTGGACCCATTTCCCACAGAAAAGAAAACACCAGGAGTCACAAAACCCTTTCCGTGCCTGACTATTTCTTGAGCGGCCACAAAACTAGCATATGTAGTTGAATTAAACATTCTGTTTTCTTCGGAAACTTTTCTTTTCTTGGATTTATCCATGGTTGGCCTACTGGGGGTTGAAAAGCTCAATAAATCGCGTGCCGGTGGGTGTTGCACATTGGCCGTTGTGACACATATTTTGAGTGACAGGGAGCCGCAGCAGAGGAGTGAAAGAGCCGAGACACTGGCTGGGTTGCCCGGCTGCAGCTGATGCTGTGTGTTATAATGGGCTCCAGGAGGAGGAGGAGGGGACGCCATCTCCCCCATTGTGCAGTGCGCTAAGTTTAAGTGCAAGAGCAGCAAGCAGCCATGGAGGCGGCGAGAGAAATATGGGGAGATGTGCCCCAGCCAGTGTCTCGGGGCAGAGAAAGTCGCGCGTCTCCCCATATTCCTCTCACTGCCTCCATGGCTGCTTGCTGCTCTTGCACTTAAACTTAGCGCGCTGCACAATGGGGGAGACGGCGTCCCCTCCTCCTCCTCCTCCTGGAGCCCATTACGATGCGGAGCATCTCGGGGCAGAGAAAGTCACACGTCTCCCACAAGGGCTGGAAAAAGAGGCAAATAGAGGGGCGCATTGCTTCCGCTCTGAAATATGAAGCGAGTCTCCCTCGGCCTCCACCGCCCTTCCCTTCTCAGTGCAGACGAGGAGTGAGGAGAGGAGGGTGAGGGGTGGGGGCAGCCAGCCGACAAGGAGTCACAGCAGGTGGACGAAAGAGCTTCATTGATCTGGGAATCTGAAATGACTCTTGGATTTAAAATTAAATCATATGGTAAAAAGCACCCAAAGAAGAAGAAAGAATAACATCAGAAATAAAAATCCCAACCCTTGCCTGTTTTTGGGAAATGGTTCAAGAGGGGACCTGCGCGAGCGCGCGCACAAACGCACACACATGAGAGGGAGAAAGAGAGAGGTAGAGAGATGGGAGACGGAGAGATGAGAAAGAGAGAGGGGAAAAGAAAAAAATGAGAGGGAGGGAAGCAGGGAGATGAGAAAGGGGGATAAGGAGAAACATGAGGGAGAAAGATGAGAGAGAAAGAAAGAGATAAGAGAGAGGGAGAAAGATGACAGAGGGGAAAGATGGGAGAGAGGGAGAAAGAGGAGAGAGGGAGGGAGGAAGATGAGAGGGGGGGAAAGATGAAAGAGAGAGGGAGAAAAAGAGAGAGAGGAAGAAAGAGATGAGAAAGAGAGGGGAAAAGAAAAAGATGAGAGGGAGGGAGGCAGGGAGATGAGAAAGAGGGAGAAGGAGAAAGATGAGAGAGGGAGAAAGAGATAAGAGAGAGAGAAAGATGACAGAGGGGAAGGATGAGCGAGAGGGAGAAAGAAAGAGGGAGAAAGAGAGGGAAAAGGATGAGAGAGAGAGGGAGAAAAAGAGAGGGGGAGAAAGAGAGGAGAAAGAGAGAGGAAAAAAGAAAGAGGGAGGGGGGGGAAGAGAGGCCTGTTTAAAAGAAAATACCTGGAGCCACAAAACCTGGGTAGGCGTGGCTAGGGGCGTATGTCATGTGACTGGGTGGGAGTGAGTGATGTCGAGCTGGCCACGCCCACCCAGGTTTTATGGCTCCCGGTGTTTTCTTTTCTGGGAAAAGGGCCCAAGTGGCTCTTTTGGGTGTTTAAGGTTGCAGACCCCTGTCCTAGCACATACGTGCGAGGGGAACCGTTTACTTTTTTACATCATATAGGCAACAAAATTGGTTAGTTCTCCTCCTGCCCACATCAGCACCACCCCCTCTGGGCTCACCATGCGGAACTGCGCCTGGGCCTGTTGCAGCAGGCCGTCCTGCTCCGACTGCGCGATGCTGATGAAGATCCCCACTTCCGAGTTGTACTGCAGGATGCTGCCTTGCAAACGGGTGATGAAATGGCCGAAGCTTCGGATGCAACAGATGCGAACCACGGACTGCGGGGAGGAGGAGGAGACGGGGCATCTTTAGGGCAAGTGGGAGAAGCCAGGGGGAGTCAGCCAAGGAGAAGGGCCCCGGTGGCGCAGTGGTTAGAGGGCGGTACTGCAGGCTACTTCTGCTGATCACCGGCTTGCCAGCAGTTTGGCAGTTCGAATCTCACCAGGCTCAAGGGTGACTCGGCCTTCCGAGGTGGGTAAAATGAGGCCCCAGATGGTTGGGGGCAAGAGGCTGACTCTATAAACCACTTAGAGAGGGCTGTAAATGACTGTGAAGCGGTATATAAGTCTAAGGACTAGTGCTATCTTCCTCCTTCCTTCCTTCCTTCCTACCTACCTACCTACCTATTGGAATGCAGTATTGCAGGCTAATTCTGCCCAGTGCCAACGGTTCAATTCTGACTGGTTCAAGGTTAACTCAGCCTTCCATCCTTCTGAGGTGGGTAAAATGAGGACCCAGATTGTTGGGGGGCAAGAGGCTGACTTTGTAAACCGCTTAGAGAGGGCTGGAAAGCACTGTGGAGCAGTATATAAGTCTAAGGTATTGCTGTTTTCCTTCCTTCCTTCCTTCCTTCCTTCCTTCCTTCCTTCCTTCCTTCCTTCCTTCCTTCCTTCCTTCCTTCCTTCCTTCCTTCCTTCCTTCCTTCCCTCCCTCCCTCCCTCCCTCCCTCCCCAGTTGTCAGAATGTAGTATTGTAGGCTAATTCTGGCCACAGCCAGGAGTTTGATCCTGACCGGCTCAAGGTTGACTCAGCCTTCTGTCCTTCTGGTAAAATGAGGACCCAGATTGTTGGGGGCAAGAGGCTGACCCTGTAAACAGCTTAGAGAGGACTGCAAAGCACTGTGAAGTGGGACTCAGCCGCCCTGAGTCTCCGGAGAATAAATTTAATATATTCAATATAATATATTCAATTTAATATAAATTGAATTAATTAAATTAAATATAAGTCTAAGTGCTATTGCTACTGTAATCCTCAACTCAACCCAAATCCAACTTTGAGGGTGCTTTTTCCTTTTTAACAAAGGAATCTCCATCACCTCCTCCACTTCGGTAAGGACAGGCCGGTCCTGCTCGAAGTTAAACCTCCTGTGCGCGTTCTTCAAGGGGGGCAGGTTGCGGAGGGCCACGTCTTCGGGCAGGAGCAAGCAAGTGTTCAAGTCGGGAAGTTCGCAGCCCGACAACATGCTCTTCACTTCGCTGGAGAGAAACAACCCTGCAACAAGAAGGGAGACAATCACCGACAGAGCCTAGAGCAGTGTTTCTCAACCTTGGAAGCTTGAAGATGGGTGGACTTCAACTCCCAGAATCCCCCAGCCAGCAGCGCTGGCTGGGGGATTCTGGGAGTTGAAGTCCACCCATCTTCAAGCTTCCAAGGTTGAGAAACACTGGCTTAGAGGGAGGACAAATCTGAAGCCTCTCTGGGGCCCTTTTTTTAATTCTGAATTTTAATAGTTTTATTCTATTTTGTTATAATGTTTATCTACAGGCAGCCCTCAACTTACAACAGTTCATTTAGTGACCGTTCAAAGTTACAATGGAACCGAAGAAGGCGACTTATGACTTATTTTTCACACTTAAAGCCGCTGCAGCATCCCCATGGGCATGTGATTACAATTCAGACTCTTGACAACTGACTTTTGTTTATGACCATTGCAGTGTTTTGAAATCACATGATCCTCTTTTGTGACCTTCCTGACAAGCGAAGTCAACGGGGGAAGCCAGATTCGCTTAACAACCGTGTTACTGATTTAACAGCTGCAGTGATTCACTTAGTAACTGTGGCAAGGAAGGTCATAAAATGCGGCAAAATTCACTTAATGAGTGAATATGAGCCTCGGTGGCGCAGTGGTCAGAGTGCGGTACTGCAGGCTACTTCCATTGACTGCCGGCTGCCTGCAATTTGGCAGTTCGAATCTCACCAGGCTGAAGGTTGACTCAGCCTTCCGCCCTTCCGAGGTGGGTAAAATGAGGACCCCGATTGTTGGGGGCAAAAGGCTGACTCTCTAAACCGCTTAGAGAGGGCTGTAAAAGCACTGTGAGGCGGGATATAAGTCTTAGTGCTCTTGCTGTTTATTTATTTATTTATTTATTATATTTCTATACCGCCTTTCTCCCGTAGGACTCAAGGCGGTGTACAGTCAAGAAAAATATAGACACACAAACATCATAAAATTGCTAATTAAAATTATTACTTAGTTTGGTCAATCAAATAAAACCCAGAATTAGATAACATTTAAAAAATCATTCACATGTTCATGTTAATAGCAACATAAATTTTAGGGTCAATTGTGACGATAAAGCCGAGAACCACCTGTACAGCTTTTATAATCTCTATTTGTACAACTGTCCAGACTCACTCTATGAGGGAGATGGGTGGTCCTAGAAGCTTCATCAGTTCTGGGGGGCGGAGGGAGGACTGATGAATCTTCTTGGGTGAGAAGGAAAATGTCTCTCTCTTCCTCAGGGGAAAAACCAGTCCAGTTGCCTTTGGAAAAAGCCCCTTTGGGACAACTCTGAGCTGGTTGGCTGAGCATCTCCACAGATATGAAGGGAAGAAGGGCTCTTTCTGACCAACCTCTGCCACCAGAGATGCTTTAAAACAGGGGTGCCAAAGTCAAGGCCCGGAGGAGGGATCTGGCCAGCCGGGTGTTTATATCTGGCCTGCGGGGCTGCCCCGGCCCGTGGTACCTCTGCCAGCAAAAACGGAGCTTGAGAGGGCCACACGCAGCCCTCCCAAGCTTCATTTTCACTGGCAGAGGTCTGCCGGAAGCTGTCACAGCCGAAAACAAAGCTCTGGAACCCAGCCAGCATGCTTTAAGATGGGTGGACTCCAACTCCCAGAATCCCCCCCCAGCCAGAGTACTCGGGCTGACATGAGTGACGTCGAGATGGCCACGCCCACCCTGGCCAAAGCCACCCCGGCCCCTCGGAAGTCAAACGTAACCCTGATGAGGCCCTCAATGAAGTTGAGTTTGACATCCCAGCTTTAAAATAGGAGCCTGGTTTAGCTCATCAGACAGAAGCACTGTAATTTAACACCAGCTGTCTGCAATTAAAGTAAGATCGAATCTCGTCAGGCTCAAGGTTGACTCAGCCTTCCATCCTTTCTAAGGTAGGTAAATTGAGGACCCAGATTGTGGGGGCAATAAGCTGACTTTGTATAAATATGCAAAACGCACTGTAAGCCGCCCTGAGTCTCCAGAGAAGGGCGACATAGAAATCAAATTAAAAAAAAAATGTTAACTGCCAAATGGGCTTGAAAAAGAGGCTGAAGGAAGGGACAAAACAAAACAAAACGTCCTGCCCATGAGCAGATTTGGAGAATTGGACTGTAAGAGGAAGCATAAACCCATTAAGCAACTAGTGAAGGCTGAATCACATAGGTAAAACATATTCAGAGACGGGGGGTGGGGGGGTGGGGGGAATAATGAAAGAAGAAAAGAGAATTTAGTAGAAGGGTACCTGAATCTTGCAGGTCTCCCGCTGAAGGAAGCAGGTTCAGGAGGACCGAAAGTCGATTCCATAAACTCTGGGAACTCTGCAAGGAGAGAAGGTGGGAAACAAAGGGAAAATTTGAATACTGGAGGATACTCAAGGAGACTTTAGGTCTCACCTGGGCATTCAAAGTCTTCGCTTCAACCGCGAGGTTGGCTTCTTCCTAAGCTAGAGCATCAAATTATTGGGAGGATAAAGTGGGAGACCTTTCAAGGCTCAAATAATGTGGCTTTTAATGACTGAATCTCAACAGACCTTTAGCTATACAATTTGGGATGGACATCCTTGGAATGGTGTGGGAGTGGGAATGGATTTCCAGAGGAAAAATTGCTGGCTACAGGAACCATTTGCACCACTCAGGTGATCCTGAGGACACAGGTGACATCAAGGACTCTCTAAAAGGATGCAAATGACCAGCTGTCTGCAAGGAGTATAAATTCCTTCCATTCCCCACCATCCAGTCAGAGCTGAAGAAGCTTCTTGGATGAGAAGCGAAACGTCTTCGAAAGAAAAAACCAGAAAGTCCAGTTGCCTCTTGAAAAAGAAGCACCTTTGGGACATTCAAACGCAAGGCGGCAAAAGAGAGGGGGAAAGAGAGGCTTCCGCAGGTGCCGAGAGCCACTCACCTGCGCACACATGATGATGAGGTCGGTGTTCGTTCTCAGCCAGTCCAGGAACACCTTGACGGTGGGCAGCAACCCTTCGCCGCTTATAATTTCCAGCTTCTCTTGGAGCGAGCGCTCGTTCCGGCAGGATCTGCTGCTGGAGATGCTTTCTTCCGATTCGGAAACATCGTCTTAAGACCAGGGGGAAAAACGGATGGTTAAAACCAGTGGTGAAATGCAAAATTTTTTCCCCCCTGCCGGTTCTGTGGGCGTGGCTTGGTGGGCGGGGGTCATGTGACCGGGTGGGCATGGCCAACCTTTTTAAAAAAAACAAAAAAAACCTTTTTAAAGCATTTTTTACTACCTATTCGCCTGAACTGGTAGTAAAAAAATGCTTTAAAAAAGTAAAAAAAAAAAAAAAAAGATTCCGACGATCACAGCTGTGCCACGCGATTGTAGGAATCTTTTTTTAAAACTTTTTTAAAGCATTTTTTTTAAAAAAAATAATCTTTACATTTTCCATTAAAAAAGAAAGACAACACATCATATAAATAACAAACAAGACAACACAACAAAAAAAAAACAAGCATCCTTATATATAGTACCTTAATAACCTAATATTCGGTACTGTATATCTATATTATATTCCAGAGAAGACAGAACAACTTGTATATCTTTACACATCAATTAGGTCTATCCGACCTCACTTTACTTGTATAGTATAAGTTTCTCGATAGATACAATTCCTCATCTAGTTTGGGTTATAATTTCCTCTTCTCTAACCACATCTAAAATTTTTCCCGAGATAAACATGTTTGTGTTTGGTCTCTTGTCTTTTAGTTTTTTAGTCGATTTATCTGCTTCCGCACATTCTAAAATCTTCTTTATAATTGCCTCCTCTGATGGGGTATTTTGATTTTTCCAAAGTTGAGCATACGCCAATCTCGCCGCTGTGATAATGTGTAATGTAATGCTTTTTTTTTTTTATTACCGTTTTCGCCCGAGCTAGAGCGAACCGGTAGCATTTCACCCCTGGTTAAAACTCAAAAAGAGATTTGGAGAACTCAGCAAGAGTCAAAGAATTGAAGGACTGGAAAGGAGAGGGACAGCTCCCTTCCATGGTGGTTAAGTGTGGCCAGGGGATTATGGGATTAGAATCCAAATACAGGCAGTCCCTCAATTTGCGACCGTCATCGAGCCCCGACTTTCTAAGGGAGACATTTGTTAAGGGATTTTAGCCCCATTTTACGACCATTTGATTGTTAAGTGAATCGCTGAAGTTAAGTGGTTGTTAAGTGAGTCTGGCTTCCCTGTTGCTTGTCAGGAGGACGCAAAAGGGGATCGCGGGGCCCCGCCCGGGACATCAGAACGGTCATAAATGCGAGTCAGCTGCCAAGGATTTGAATTTGGATCCCGTACACCATGGGGATAGGTGGTAAGGGTGAAAAACGGTCGTAAGTCACTTTTCCCAGGGCTGTCATCACTGAACACACTGTTGTAATTTGAGGACTACCTCCTGTACAGAGACATCCACCCACTAAAATGTCTTAGAACAGTGTTTCTCAACCTTGGAAGCTTGAAGATGGGTGGACTTCAACTCCCAGAATCCCCCAGCCAGCGCTGCTGGCTGGGGGATTCTGGGAGTTGAAGTCCACCCATCTTCAAGCTTCCAAGGTTGAGAAATACTGTCTTAGAAACTTGTGCCTAGTTTTATAATGGGCCTATATTGTGAATTTTCTGTTGTGGCCCCCCCCCCGGGGACCAGCAAAGCTGGCAGCAGAGTCGTACAGTGAGGAGGTTGGGGAGGAACATGGGCCAGTCCTGGGGGCTGGGGAAAGCTTGGGCGAGGGCTCTGCGTCGAAGGCAGAGAGGGAGGTAGACAGCAGTGAGGCAGAGGAATAGATGGAGCCTGTTCCCAGCATGCACAGAGCTGCCAGAAGACAAGAGCAATGCCGAAAGCAGGGTCGACTTGGAAGTAAAGCCACACCTTGGAGGTGATTGGCCCCTCCCGTAGGAAACAAAAGAGGAGCGAACAGGGGAGGGGGCTTTTGCAGGAAACAATTTGTTCGGTCGGTCGGTTCAAGAGTGGGAAGTTCTGTTCGTGACTCTAAGAGACTCTGTGCCAAGTTTGGCCTTGTGCTGTGTTTGGAAACAAGTTACGTGGCAGCTTGCCAAGCGAGATAAGGTCTGTGTTGATAAATCTTCCTTTGAAAAACTGTTTGGACAGGCCTTGCTGACTGTGAATGAAAGGGATTCACAGTCGTGTCAATAAAAGGGCTTCATGCTTTTTAAGGGAGCCTAGGTCCGAACATTGTCAGCCCGAGAGGCAGATAAACCCAGCTTTCCCCTTTCCCCTGCCCCTCCGTCTGTCTGTCTTCCCCAACCAACCAACTTTCTTTGCAGCTCACCTGGCTCAGGTGCAGCGGGCCTCTCCACGTCCCCATTCACGCAAGGCTTGCCATCTCCTGCCGCCTCCTTCGGGGCGGGCGGCCCACAGCCCGGCTTGAGAAGGACGTTGCTGAAAGTGGGGGCCAGCCGGAAGCACCGCTTGGTCTGGAAGAGCTGCGTGGACATGGCCTGGAGGTTGCTGGCGATGCTGGCCTCGCTGCCGCCCAAGGAGCCTGGCCCGTTGGCCACGGGCTCCGGAGGGTCAATTTTTGGGAGGCCGGGGCCCTTCGAGTCCGGCAGCCGACCCCCTTCGCTTGCCACAAAGTCTGGGGCTCCCCTGGTCCCGTTCTTGACACCCCGAGGCTGGCCGTTGCCCCCTTCGGTCTCTGCCTCGGCCTCCTCCTCCTCCATGTCCTCCAGATCTGAACGGGACTCCTGGCTGTTCATGTCGGAATCGGTCTCCATGTCGAAGGCCGCCTCGGCTTCCTCGTCGCTCTTCTCAGAGCCCGTCTCTGAGGCGCCGCTGGCTTTGGTGGACTCCGGGCTGGAATCCGAGTCGAAACCCTCGCTCAGGTCGCTCTCGTCCAGCTTCTGGGCCCGGCGGCGGCGGCGCAGGCAAGAAAGGCGCGAGTACTTCTTTCCCTTTTGGCTGTCATTCTGCCGTGGCTCCCCCGGGGCCCGGTGGCCACTTGGGTCGGCCTCCGTTTCTTTCTCGACTGAGTTTGCTGTCTCCTGGGCCTCTGGGCCCTCTACAAGGATAGCCAAACACAGCTGCATTTCAAAACTCCAGAGACACAATAGATCTTGCCCCCTCCCCACCCCCATCAATCATTCTGGCGGAAGGGACCTGCTATGGACCCTGTTGGTCAAGGACTCCAGCCGGAAGAGTGCAGGGAGAAGAGCCTTTCCTGTCCTGGTGTCCACCCTCTGGAACACGACATCCCTCAGAGTGAGACCCACCCCGCCCTCTTGGCTTTCCCAAAAGGAAATTAATCAAGGAGAGAAGCAACCTAGAACTAAGGAGGAATTTCCTGACAGTGAGAACAATTAATCAGTGGAACAATTTGCCTCCAGAAGTTGTGGACGCTCCAACACTGGAAGTTTTTAAGAAGAAATTGGACAGCTATTTATCTGAAAAGGTATAGGGCCGTGATGGCGAACCTGTCCCACGGAAATGTCGCACACGCTCGTTGGGGCCGCGCTCCAGAAAAGCCAAACTTCTGGTTTCTAGCGCGTATGCGTGCCCGACAATCAGCTGGCCGATGCGCATGTGCAGGCCGGTTTTGGCACTGCTGCGCACGCGAATGGATCGCCTGCCGGAAAAGTTTGGCTTTTTTGGAGCGCGGCCCCAACGAGCGTGTGCGACATTTCCGTGGGACAGGTTCGCCATCATGCGCACCCAACAATCAGCTGGTTGGCATGCATGCACACACCAGTTTTCAGCACTGTTGTGAGACTGAACAACAGCTGATCGTCGTGTGCATATGCCCACCAGAAATCTGGAAGACAAACAGGCAAGGCTGCGCGTGCTGGCTGACATCGCTTCATGTACCACCATACGTGCCATAGGTTCGCCATCACGGGTATAGGGGTCTCCTGCTTGAGCAGGGGGTTGGACTAGAACGGGGGCCGCCACCCTTTCGGACCTCCGGGACCACTAACTTCGTAATTTTAAATCCTGCGGACCACTAATATGATCTGCCTAATGACCAGTTGGGTGGGCGTGTCTAGGTGGTCATGTGACTGGGTGGGCGTGGCCAACTTTATGTCACTCACATCAAGGGGTGCCTTGCCAAACTCTACTCGCCCCTCCCCTTCCAGCCCCTCCTCCCCTCCCTGTCCGGGCTCCTTAGGGCCCCAACAGGAAAGCAGTTGCTGGAGCTAAGCAGCCACCAGGAGAAAGAGTTGGCAAAATAGCTCAGTTCAAATTGGATCTGGCTGAGAAGGAGGCTCGGCAGAAGCACCTCACTGAGGACTAGGAGCTTAGGCTTTCCAAGCAGAGGGGAGACCTGCGGGAGTGCAAGGCCAGGTACCGGCGCCTGGAGGCTCAGCGGGCTGAGATGGTCAGTCAGTTCCAGGCCATGAGGCAGTCCCACTGGGACGAGGCCCTCCGGCTCTTCCCCACCAGTGGCTCTTCCCTCCAGCCTTCGCCCAAAGCCCCACACCAGGAGGCCGAAGCAGACCCCAAGTCAGAATTTCTGCCCCCCTCCGACCCTCACAAAAAGACCCCAAAGGGGGAGACTCTCTGCAGCAACACAAACGTTCATTGCACGTATCCGTCCCAGGGGCCCTAGTTTGAGGACTCCTGATTTAGTGCAATATAGGTAATGCAAATAATTTTTCTGCGGGCCACCAAAAGTATGAAGGCTATTGCTTAACGCATTGTAAGCCGCCCTGAGTCTCCGGAGAAGGGCGGCATATAAATCAAATTTTAAAAAAATAAAAAATTCTCGCGGACCACCAGTGGTCCACAGACTATCAGTTGGTGACCGCTGGACTAGAAGACCTCTAAGGTCCCTTCCAACTCTTTTATTATCTTCTACTCTCTAAAGCACCCAAGGGCAAGACAAGTAGTGACAGGTGAGAGATCATTCTCTTTTGTTTGAAAGAGACACAGGGGACTTGTCTAGATGGTGTTTTATTGGGAACCAGACCGCTGGTTGCACACGCGCAGCTCCACTCACACAAACGCTGCCACAAAGGCTTCACTTCTCTCTTGTGTGCGCGCACACAATGACCCCCCCCCACGCGGTCTGGTTCCAAACAGGACACCGCCCGGACCAGTCCCCTATGTCTCTTTCAAACAGCCACTCCCTTTCAGTACAGTCAAACTCAAATAAAATTAGGGGCAATTTCCAGTTTTAGTACAAAAAGGGAGACTCTGAGTTCTAGTCCTGCCCTAAGCATGGAAATCAGTTGGGTGACTTTGGGCCAATCACCAGGAGACGGTGAGTTCTAGTCCTGCCTTAGGGATGAAAGTTGATTTGGTAAGTTTGGGCCAATCACCAGGAGACAGCGAGTTCTAGTCCTGCCTTAGGGATGAAAGTTGATTTGGTAAGTTTGGGCCAATCACCAGGAGACGGTGAGTTCTAGTCCTGCCTTAGGGATGAAAGCCAGCTGGGTGACTTTGGGCCAATCTTCTTTCAGCCCAACCCACTTCACTTGGTTGCTGTTGTAGGGAAAATAGGAGGAAGGAGCATTAGATGCGTTCTCTGCCTTGAGTGGTTTATAAAAGTAATAATAAAGGTGGCATCTAATTACAACAAATACGTTGCCTTTAGCACTGAGAAACACAACCTGTTAGTCAACTAGGTATCTTGGGCAAATAATTTCTCTGTGCATTGCTCCTAAAGAGCTGGGTCGAGGGGGGGCTCCAGTCTGACCCCCCCATCAGCTTTGCCCCCAGGATCAAGAGATGAGCCTTTGAAGAATTGTCTTGGGCAAAAATTATTTAATTGGGTTTTAATCATGTTTTAACTTTTGTATTTATGTGTTTTATTTTGTGCCTGTTCACCGCCCTGAGTCCTTCGGGAGTAGGGCGGTATACAAATTTAATAAAATGAAAAAAAAAATGAAAATGAAGGGGCAGCTCTCCAGGGAATGCGTGTCCTTACCGGTGCCGTCGTTCTGGAAGGCTGGAACTGGGTTCTCTCCTTCTTCCAGTTCAGCCTGGAGGCGGATGTTGACATGGTTAATCAGGTGTGAAAAGAGGGCCAGGGTGAAGGCAATGGCCGCACTGTACTGTCTGGAGCCTGCAGAGAAAATGAGAAGCAGCCAGAGTTAGTTTCATTTACTTTATTGTCACTGCACGTGGTACAACGAAATTAAATGCCCTCTTCAGTGTACATTATAACTATAAAAATAAAAACACAAACATACATCCTTTACATTCTATAGAATTGAAATTGAAAACTCGATATTGCACTATACTATAAAATTCAATATGGTTATTGCCCTGGGATCATAGAAGCTGTTTTTCAGCCTATTTGTCCTTGTTTTTATTGCCCTGTACCGTCTGCCAGATGGTAATAGTTCAAAAAAAAAAAAAGGTGCCCAGGATGAGATGGATCTTTAAGAATGTTTTGAACTTTCTTAAGGCAGCGGGAGCTATAAAGCTCTTCCAAAGAGGGGAGGGGGCAAGCAATGATCCTCTGGGCAATGATGTTGACCCTCTGGAGCGTTGTCCTATCTGCCACTGTGCAATTGGCAAACCAGACACAGGTGCAGAGTGGATAAAAATCAATGATTTAAAAAAAAAAAAATAATAAAAAAAAATGGATTTTTTTAATTTAAATCGGATTTTTTTTATTTTTATGGAATTTATTTTAATAAAAAACTTTTGGGG
Source organism: Pantherophis guttatus (assembly GCF_059756535.1). Taxonomy (NCBI): domain Eukaryota; kingdom Metazoa; phylum Chordata; class Lepidosauria; order Squamata; family Colubridae; genus Pantherophis; species Pantherophis guttatus. The sequence continues at coordinate 10,214,002 of NC_142080.1, read as the reverse complement.
TAAAAATCTATCTAAAGATAGTTTTCTATTTAAGATACTTAAATAATTTAGTTTATTCAGCATGAAATGGAGCTTAGTTATGTAGCATGAGGCTGTATATTCTGCAACACTGGGACTATCGGTGAGTCAACAGTGGGTCAAAGGAGTAGCAGAGGTGACAGCTGCTCTTTAAAAATTATGATTTAAATCAAGTTGATTTAAATCAAGCCTTTTTACTAGTGATTTAAATCATGATTTAAATTGTGATTTAAATCAAATCCACCCTGCACAGGTGCAATAAGTTAAAAGTTAAAAATCCAAGTTATACCTGGATTCAGAAAAGAACTCTTTGAACTCTGTTCAAAGAACACACAAGGGAGAAATACCTAGAATTGAATAGCCAAGAAGCAGACACAGACAGGGATAAAGATCCAAGAGAGGAATTTGGGAGGCAAGTCAAAAAAAAAAAGCATAGCAATTAAAGTATTGAAGCGGGCAAGAGACGATGGATAGATAATTTTTCTTTCTTGTTGTTGATCTGATTTGCTTCTCCTTTATTCTGTCTTTCTTTTCTTTTTTTTTAGGTAGGTGACATGACTAGAAGTTAGGTAGGATAGAAAGAGAATGCTTTTTAGTAAAGGGTGACATGATTAAAAGTTAGAATAAGTGATAGAAATAAGAGAAGGGGGAATAGTAGTGTATATACTTTTATATAATAAAATAAAAGTAGTAAGAGAAAATATGGAATAATTGAATAATGACAGATTGTAACTTAATATAACTGTGCATTATTATTAGAAATATATAAGTATATACTGTAAGGATCAATCCGGAGCTGTTATCGGCTGCAGGGGCCTTCAGGAAAGCCATGCCGGATGCAAAAGGAGAAATTCCTGAAGGCCTCTGACAACGAAAAGGAGGCCGGGGAAGACGTGCGCAAGTGAGGTGGGTCCGTGAATGACATCCCCCCCAAAATAAGACTTTTTTGCTGGCAAAATAAAATAAAATAAAATAAGGCAGGGTCTTGTTTTCGGAAAACACGGTAGCAACGCAGAGGTTAGTGATCTGGAACCCGGAGGCTCCTAGCTCTGAACCTGCCAGGTGTGCCACTTACCTGCCCTCTTGAGGCTGTGGACGCTCATCAGGCAAATGACGATCATGCGGAAGATGAGCAGGTCCGGCAGGAAGGAGCAGCCGTTCTCCCACTCCTCCTCCTCCTCCGTGGTGGAGCTCGGGTGGGGTGAAGAGGGCAGGTAGAAAAGGCAGAGGTTCAATTCCTCCAGGACTGACTGGCAGAGGGAGGTCAGCTCCGAGTCGGCAGAACTGAGGGGAGAGAAAAGGCAGAGGCTCAAAGCGCGGAAGTCCAAAGCTTTGTCACAAATTGTGTAAGAGACTCAGCTCGGGAGAGGAAGGTGTGAGATGCTGAACAGGGCCCTCATGGCAAAGCCACAATAAGCCAATGTCCAGAATCTGTCAGGAGAGACAATCTTGAAACGGGGCCCACAGCATCTGAACAAAGAGCCCTCAGACACACACAACTACAGCCTGCAACTGCAACCAGGCTAAACACCTCAGTGTTTCCCAAAACATCGCGGATTTGTTGGGCTGGTCAGTACAAGTATTTTTCACTTCAACCAAATGGGAGTCGAGAGTTTCTCTTCCCGAAGGGATCAGACTGGGGCAGGTCTGACACAAGGTATCATTAATAGCCATGGCATCTAATTTATTGAGCCGCGGTGGCGCAGTGGTTAGACTGCGGTACTGCAGGCTCCTTCTGCTGATTGCCGGCTGCCTGCAATTCGGTAGTTCAGATCTCAGCAGGCTCGAGGTTGACTCAGCCTTCCGTCCTTCCGAGGTGGGTAAAATGAGGACCCAGATTGTTGGGAGGCAAGAGGCTGACTGTAAACCGCTTAGAGAGGGCTGTGAAGCCCCGTGAAGCGTTATATAAGTGCTATTGTTATTTTTTTTCCTTCTGTTGTGACTCCGACCCCCGAGCCTGTCCTAACAGAGGGAGAGGACTCAGAAGGTGAAGGAGAGGATTTGGCAAGGCCTCCCTCTCCAGGACCCTCCTCTCTGGCAATGCCTCAGGTTTCCTCCGAAGGCCAAGAAGAGATATGCCAGGAGCAAGGCACTTCCGAGCAGCCGCAGATAGAGAGCGAGGGGGATGAGTTTTGGCTGGATCCCAGACAGTGTCGGAAGGATAAGAGCGCGCAGCAGAGAAAGAGGCGTGGGCGGGCCAGAGATTGAGCTGAGTCAGTGGACCACACCCCACAAGAGATAAAAGGGGGTGTGTTGGCTATTCAGGCCTTGTGACGGACAAATTGAAAAACTCGGAAGTCATATCGTGTTTCTAGAACCCTGTTGGAATCTCTTTTTGGATTTCTTCGGACTGGACTTTGACAATTCTTTGCTTTGAGGAATTAATTTGGTATATCCGACTGAGGGGAAAAAAACCTCCCTTAGTGAGTAAAATCTCTTGGCAGGCAGACTCTCAAATCTCTTTGCTGCCAAGACTGTTATCTTAAACGAATTCCTGACTGTTTGATTCATTAATTCCTGGCTGGCTGTTTGTGTGTGTGCGTGCGACGGGGACAGAACATCTTCCTTCCTTCCATCCATCCTGTTTCCTTCTTTCCTTTTCATTTCCTTCCTTCCTTCCATCCATCCATCCTTCCTGTTTCCTTCCTTTCCTACAGAGAGGGCTGTAAAGCACCATGAAGCAGTATATATGTGCTATTGTTATTTTACTTCCTTCCTTCCATCCATCCATCCTTCCTGTTTCCTTCCTTCCTTTCCTACAGAGAGGGCTGTAAAGCACCGTGAAGCGGTATATAAGTCTAAGGGCTACTGCTATTAGGGTGGCAGCTGTTACGCCATGCAGGGGCACAGAAGTCTGCTGCAGAGTAGACCAGCCCTAGTGTTCCCACCAAGGAAGGGCACCGTTGAAACTTTTCTTAAATAGGTGCATTTACGGCATCAGGAGTTTTCACATTTGAGACTTACCTACTCTTTGGCTGAAAGAGGCTCTGTAAATACATGAAGCTCACCAGTAACCTTTTAATGTCTTTGCACCTGCCGAATTGGAGAGGGTGGGGAAGGGAAAAAAAGGGGGGAGCAGTTAGTAGGTTTTGATACAAGTCAAAATTGAAACAATTACTACCAACCTGCCTTCCATTGAGGACCTGTATACTGCATGAGTGAAAAAGAGGGCTGTGAAAATATTTACAGATCCCTCACATCCTGGACATAAACTGTTTCAACTCCTACCCTCAAAACGACGCTATAGAGCACTGCACACCAGAACAACTAGACACAAGGACAGTTTTTTCCCCGAACGCCATCACTCTACTAAACAAATAATTCCCTCAACACTGTCCAACTATTCACTAAGTCTGCACTACTATTAATCTTCTCATCGTTCCTATCACCCATCTCCTCCTACTTGTGACTGTAACCTTGTTGCTGGTATCCTTAAGATTTATATTGACCGTTTCCTTATGACTATCATTAAGTATTGTACCTTATTATTCTTGACAAATGTACCTTTTCTTTTATGTACATTGAGAGCGTATGCACCAAGACAAATTCCTTGTGTGTCCAATCACACTTGGCCAATAAAGAATTCTATTCTATTCTATTCTATTCTATTCTATTCTATTCTATTCTATTCTATTCTATTCTATTCTATTCTATTCTATTCTATTCTATTCCATTCCATTCCATTCCGTTCTCTCTCATTCTATTCTATTCTATTCTATTCTATTCTATTCTATTCTATTCCATTCCATTCCATTCCCTCTCATTTTATTCTATTCTATTCTATTCTATTCTATTCTATTCTATTCTATTTCATTCCGTTCTCTCTCACTCTATTCTATTCTATTCTATTCTATTCTATTCCATTCCGTTCTCTCTCATTTTATTCTATTCTATTCTATTCTATTCTATTCTATTCTATTCTATTCTATTCTATTTCATTCCGTTCTCTCTCACTCTATTCTATTCTATTCTATTCTATTCTATTCTATTCTATTCTATTCTATTCTATTCTATTCTATTCTATTCTATTCCATTCCATTCTCTCTCATTCTATTCTATTCTATTCTATTCTATTCTATTCTATTCTATTCTATTCCGTTCTCTCTCATTCTATTCCATTCTATTCCATTCCATTCCATCCCATTCCATTCTCTCTCATTCTATTCCATTCTATTCCATTCCATTCCATTCCGTTCCGTTCTCTCTCATTCTATTCTATTCTATTCTATTCTATTCTATTCTATTCTATTCTATTCTATTCTATTCTATTCTATTCTATTCTATTCTATTCTATTCTATGTCAGACAAACTTTGTGAATTTTTCACTCATTTGCTTTTGCCAAGAAAAAAAAAATGACTGGAGGGAAATCTTGGCGAGGTTTGCCCCGTTTTACGACCTTTCTGGACACCGTTGTTAAGTGAATCCCTGCAGTTGTTCAATTAATAGCAGGGTTATTAAGTGAATCTGGCTTCCCCACTGACTTTGCTCGTCAGAAGGTCATCAAAGGGGACACTGCAATTGTCATAAATATGAACCAGTTGCCAAGTTGTCTGAATTTTGATCCTGTGACTATGGGAATGCTGCCACGGTCGTTAAATGTGAAAAATGGTCCTAAGTCACTGTTGTAACTTTGAACGGTCACTAAATGAACTGTGAGGACTAACGGTACATCTTTGCAAGTATCACTGACTTGCCGAACAAGCTATTATTCTTAGAGCAAAACTTTGGCTGCCCAAGGCAAGTCTAATCTAAGATTACTGCCCCAGGGCTTCCTTGTTATAAATTATGGTCTAGCACTAGCAGGACCAAGGATATAAAACAGAAACAATTTAAGTTGGTTAAAAGGAGCTTCACCTCACTTCCCAATATCATTGAGCAGGGTGGATTTGATTTAAATTAAGTCGATTTAAATCACTAGTAAAAAGGCTCGATTTAAATCAACTCGATTTAAATCATAATTTTTACAGAACAACTATCATTTCTGTCCCTCTGACCCGCTGTTGACTCACCAACAGTCCCAATATTGTAGAATATACAGCCGCATGCTCAGTGGTGGGATTCAAATAATTTAACAACTGGTTCTCTGCCCTAATGATTTCTTCCAAGAACCAGTTTGACGAACTGCTCAGAAAGTTAACAACCGGTTCTCCCAAAGTGGTGCGAACCGGCTGAATCTCACCACTGCTCATGCTACATAACTAAGCTCCATTTCATGCTGAATAAATTCAATTATTAATGTATCTTAAATAGAAAACTATCTTTAGATAGATTTTTTTTTACTCCAAAAGCATTTGGTTAAAATAAATTTGATTAAAAAAAAAATTAAAATCTGATTTCCTATTTTTATGGAACTTTTATTTTATAGTAACATAAAAATAACTCTGATTATCTAACAGGAAATGTATAGAATTAAATAAAGAGCAGACTATAATGTTCTATATACAAATATGTAAATACGTAAATATAGATATAGATATGAACAGAGAAAGATAAGAAAAATAGAAAAATAACCCACCGATGTGATAGCTTTAAGAGTCAGCCATAAGACTGAATCGATGTTTGTTTGTTTTGTATGTTGTCTTAATGTATTTATGTTTGTTTGTATATTTTTTATCAAGAAAAACTTTTTTTAAAAAAAATCCCATTTAAATAAAAAAAATCCAATTAAAAAAAACGATTAAAAAACAACAACAACAACAAACCAAGTGGGTAAATTGGATTGGTTTTACTTTTAAGTTCTAAAGCAGTGTTTTTCAAATTTGTCTTTTTTTCTCAAGGTTTTTCCATCCTCGGGAACTTTTAAGATAAGTGGACTTCAACTCCCAGAATTCCCCAGCCGGCATGGCTGGCTGGGGAATTCTGGGAATTGAAGTCCACCCATCTTGAAGTTGTCAAGCCTTGATAATCACTAGAAAAAAAGAATGGGATAATCAGTGCTGCATCCTCCAGTGATGTCTTCAAGCCATGAAAGAGTCAGAAAATGGCAATGTTTTTTTTAAAATTTTTTGATTTATATGCCGCCCTTCTCCAGAGACTCAGGGCGGCTTACAATGTGCTCAGCAATAGCCTTCATCCTTTTGTATATTTATACAAAGTCAGCTTATTGCCCCCACAAACTGGGTCCTCAATTTACCTACCTTAGAAAGGATGGAAGGCTGAGTCAACCTTGAGCCTGGCGAGATTCGAACCTGCAGTAATTGCAGGCAGCTGGTCTTAATAACAGGGTGCTTTAGACCACTGTACTACCAAGGCTCTTGGAGATTTAAATAGGTTTGGGCTGGATAAACCGTCTTCAGTGCCCAACTACAGCAAAAGCTGTCCATCCAATTCAGTGGTGAAATCTGAACCGGTTTATTACCGGTTGCATGCGCAAAAAAAAAGAGGTTTGGGAAGGTAAGTAGAACAGCGCATGTGTGTGTGTGTGAGATCAGCTGTGGCGCGCGTGGGAACCTTTTTAAAAACCTTTTTAAAGCATTTTTTCCCTACCGGTTCAGGTGAATAGGTAGTAAAAAATGCTAAACACACTAAACACATTAAACACACTAAAAACACATTAAAAATCAAACATATACATACAACAAAAAATAACACAAAAAAGAAAAATATCACTTTTCTTTTCAGCTATTTTTTATTTTATTTCATTTTACTTTTTTAAAGCATTTTTTTACTACCTATTCGCCTGAGCCAGTAGTAAAAAAATGCTTTTAAAAGGTTAAAAAAAAAAAAAGGCTTCGACGATCATAGCTGTGCTGCGCGATCATGGGAACATTTTTTTTAACCTTTTAAAAGCAATTTTTTTACTACCGGCTCGGGTGAATAGTTAGTAAAAAATGCTTTAAAAAAGTAAAAAAAAATAAAATAAAAAATAAGGCTCCGGGGGTCACGCGGCACAGCTGTGATCGTTGGAAGCTTTTTTTTTTTTTACTTTTTTAAAGCATTTTTTTTAACTACCTATTTGCCAGAATCGGTAATAAAAAAAAATGCTATAAAAATAAGAAAAAAGTTCTGACGATCTCGCGTTGCTCAACTGATCGTCGGAACTTTTTTTTTTTTTTTTACGTTTTTTACTACCAGTTCGGGCAAACCAGCCCGAACCGATAGCATTTCACCCCTGATCCAATTACTGACTGGCCATTCCAGTTTGCATCCGCCTTTGACTCATTCTTGAAGGCCTCCAGGGGGTGGGGTGGGGGCTGCCTTCTCACCTTTTTTTGCTTGAGGACAGCTTCCGGGTCTCGCATTTCTTCAGCTGGTGATACATTTTGGCTGCCTTGTCGTAGAGGCGCTTGAGATTCCCGTAAGCGCCTTCAAAGGACACTTCCGACTGGATGCTAAACAGGGGAAGGGAGCCCAGGGAGCAGAAAAATTATTTTCTCAATCGGACTCCCTTAATTCTCTTTTAAACATTTTGTGCCTGGCAAGACGTTTACAAACAGAATTAAAGGTCAGAATAAATAGCTGCTGCAATCAATTTATTCACGGAAGAGATCTTTCTCCCTCTCTCCCTCTTTCCTTCCTTCCTGTCCTTTTTCCTTCTTCCTTCCTCCCTCTCTCCCTTCCTCACTCCTTCCCTTTCTTCTCCCTTCCTCCCTTCCTTTCCTCCCTCTCTTCCTTCTTCAAACCTATCTCTTCCTTCTTTCCCTCCTTTCTTTTCTTGCTTCCCCTTCCTTTCCTTCCTCCCTCCCTTCCCTTCCTTCTCCCTTCCTTCCTTCCCTTCCTTCTTCAAACCTATCTCTTCCTTCTTTCCCCCCTTTCCTCTCTTCCTTCCTCCTCCTTCCTTTCCTCTCTCCCTACCTTTCCTTTCTCTACCGTGTTTCCCCGAAAATAAGCCCTCCCTGAAAATATTTAAACGTATGCGCAGCTGGTCCCCGCCATTTCCTCTGGTTAGGGTTAGGGAGACAGAGCTGGAAATCAGGTAAGATGGCAAGAGGAGCCCCGTCTTGCTCCACGTGCCCCAAAATAATAAGACCTCCCTGAAAATAAGGCCAAGCACTTATTTTGGGGTTCAAAAAATATAAGACAGGGTCTTAATTTTCGGGAAAACACAGTACTTCAGTCCTTCCTTCCTTCCTTCCTTCCTTCCTTCCTTCCTTCCTTCCTTCCTTCCTTCCTCACTCCCTCCTTTCCCCTCTCAGAAGTTTTACTTTGGTGACTTTAGTTTCTCTCCCTTCCACAAAGACTGCCTGTCTGCTCACGAAACATCTAAGCTAGTTCATGCTCAGTGTATACCACTTTAGGGGAATCTGAGAACAACCAAGCCTACATTCTTCAGAGAAACCATGTTCCAGGCCATGGAAGCCACTGCAAGAATGCTGGACTAGGTCATAGGTGTCAACTTTTGCTAGGGGTTATGCAAATCTTAACTCTACCTGCCACCTGGGAATAAAACACTTCCTCCAAAAAAGGGCAACGGCTACTATGCAGAGTTTCTATGCGTCAAGCTCTATTTCTCCCCTATTTTGCTTTTCATCTAAATCAAGGCTTTGTCAATCTTGGCGACTTTTAAGATGTCTGGACTTCAACTCCCAGAATTCCCCTATGCTGGCGGGCGAATTCTGGGAATTGAAGTCCAGATATCTTACATTTGAGAAACACCAATAAACAATGGAGAAGCTCAGGTTCAGAAGAGACATCCTCTGCCAGTCATCCCATCAGTTCCACCCAATCTGACCTCAAACATCCCCCTTCATAAAGTTAATTTCCTAAAAAGGAATAACAGAATAGCAGAGCAACAGAGAATGGAGGGCTTCTGGCCCAGCCCTCTGCCCAAGCGGAAAAGGAAGAATAATCTTGTCTGTCTTGACAATATGGAGATGGGAAGTGAGTGGACATCCTCCCGTTGTCTAACTATAAGCCAGGATTGCTTTATTGGCGGGACAGGAGATGGGAGAAAAAACACAGCACAGTAGCCCTTCACGTCCAGCTGGCGAAGTCTACTGCAGGGGTCTCCAACTTTGGCAAATTTAAGACTTGTGGTCTTAAATTTGGTGGCTGAGGAATTCTGGGAGTTGAAGTCCACAAGTCTTAAAAGTTGCCAAGGTTGGAGACCCCTGGCCTACTGGACAGAGGTTTGAGTATGAATAGAATAGAGCTGGAAGGGATCTTGGAGGACTTCTAGTCCAGCCACCTGCTCAAGCAGGAGAACCTATACCATTTCAGACAAATCTGTCCAATTTCTTCTTAAAAGCCTCCAGTGATGGAGTGTGCACAATTTCTGGTGGCAAGCTGTTCCCCTGCTTAATTGTTCTCTCTGTTAGGAAGTTTCTCCTTAATTCCAGGTTGCTTCTCTCCTTGATCAGTTTCCATCGTTTCTCATCCTGCCCTCTGGTGTTTTGGAGAATAATTTGACCCCCCCCCTCCTCTTTGTGGCAGCCCCTCAAATACTGGAATACTGCTATCCTGTCCCCCCTAATTCTTCTTTTCTTTAGACTAGTAAAATAAGGACAGTTGCCTTTTATAAATTGTTTCTTTTCCGTAGGAGACACACTTACCAGCGCAGGTAGCAATAGGTAGCTTCCACATTGTAGTATTTACTCCCAGCTAGGGTCCCAAGTTGGTTAAAAGGCATCCCTGTTCCCCAAAGACAGAAAACAAAGCAAACACGTTCCATTACAACACAACCTAGGTCCATTTCCAACGAGGTTGGAAATGGCGACGATGTGACCAGAATGCTACAAGCGCCATAAATACAGGTAGTCCTCGATATACGACCACAATTTTTTGTTGTTGATGATGCAATTCAAAAAATTACTTACTGACTCATTACTCGTTACTGACTCATATTTGTGCTTGGTTACCAAATACACGTGTGCATGTTGGATTGTGCATTATCTGGACGTGTGCGTGTCGGATTACTAAATACTCACCAATCTGTGGGGCGACAGAAAGAGCTTGGTAGTAAAACCTTTCAGCCAGCAATTCTGTGTCTACACCTGCCAATTCGTTCTGATAGCGAGCTGATAAGGAACAAAAGACACACAGAAGCCTTAAGAAACACAATGAAGAGGATACACAACAGATGATACTTGACTCGGTTTGTGTGCAAGAATGAAACAGGGAAGCTTTATACCACCTGACTGAAAGTAAATCAATTACTTTATTGCAGTCATTAACTAGCACAAGAGAACTGATACCCAACTGAAATATACTAATCCTTTTTACGTAGCTGAGTATCTGGAAATGCTTCAGACAGTAGGAGATTCCTAATCCTCAAAAAGCAGTGGAAAAGTATTTCAATTCTCTATTGTATACTTCTGGCACAATCCCTAATTAAAAAATCTCTGGTATAAAGTCTATGTGTCTATGTATTAACAGCAGCTAGAATTGTGTTTGCTAAAAATTGGAAAAATGAGAAAATACCAACACAAGATGAAGTTATTAAGAAAATCATGGAATGTGCTGAAACGAGTAAATTGACATTTGAAATTAGAGAACAAGAAGATAAACAATATTATAAGATATGGGATTTATCAACGGCTAGATAATAAAACATGGAAATGAAATATGAAATATAAAATGAATGTTATAATATTTGAAAATAATTTTTATGAAATGATAAAGCCATAGTTAAACCAGATAATTAGTTAATTATGAATATGGGGAGGAAGCACAAAAGACTTGTAACCGACCGACACACTGTTTGCAATTGTAATGGATGATGGATTTATGTTTTATGTTAAAATTAAAAAAAAAAAAAAAAGCAGCGGAAAAGTAAAATCAAAGTCCAGAAGGGCTTATCACAAATTTTAGTTATAACAACCAATATGGTCTGCTCCTTAAGGCTGGGCTTTTTTCCCCACCTGATTTCAAATAAATCCAAGTCACAGAACTTGGATTAACCTAGGAAAATGATCTCTCACCTAAATCCCCCAGGTAGACCAGACATCGGTGGCAGGCTATCTGAGCCCAGTCCATCTCCTTCTCTGATGCAGAGACTGGCTTCTTGCAACCTGTGGAAGAAATAATCAACAGGGTGGCATAGCGTTAGACTGAGCAGGATGCTGGAAAATCAAGACAGCCGACAATTACCCGTCTACCTTCACAAAGAACCTTTGCTTATTATGGCTCACTGTCAGACCTGCCCCAGCTAGGTCCCTAGGAAGGAAAGACCCTCGACTCCATTTGATTGGAACTATAGGTTCTTTTACTAAGGATTACTAAGGATAAAAATGAGGCTGGAACTGAGTTTTCCCACGCACAAATTTTCCCCTTCCATGGTCCTCTCCCCTTTGACCACATCGTCAAGTGTCCATTAGCAATCCAGTGTGATGGTTTCGATGCTTTGGAAACTGCTGCATCTTGAAACAGCTTCACATTCTTTCCCAGGCCAGGCATCTTTGGGCGGCTGGGATCAATCCGGTTTAACACTTCTGGGTCCTGTCAGTGCCCCACCCCTTACAGCCTCCTCCATATGTTCCTAAAATTGTTTTGAGCACCCTTCCTCTGTTTACGGCAGGATGCAAGCAAGGTTAGCGAAGCCACTCACTGTCAGACCTCCTATATATGTCCCTCAAAATGTACGATTTAAAAATGGCCAGGGAGCATCTTAAGCCCTGAAAAGCTAAAAAAGGGGCAAAACCAAAGGAAGCCTTAATGCCACAAGGGAACAGAGCAGGACTCACACAGGAATGGCTCCCCCACAGGACTCAACCATAAAACTGTGGCTTGGTTTTGGTTTAACCAGTTGTGTAAATGTACACTTTTATTTATTTTATTTATTTGTTTGAATTTGTATACCGCCCTACTCCCGAAGGACTCAGGGCAGTGAACAGCCATAGAATAAAATTCATAGTTTGCATGAGATAATTTATGATCTAAGAGAACTGTCATAAATTTAACTGCCAGGGCTGTGAACATGCTGCAAAATCAACAACATTCATTTGTTCTGATTGTAAGAATGTATTCTCATTTTTAATTTTGTGGATTGCAGCCTGATGGGGAACCCATCTGGAAAAAAAGCAGCTTGGTTTTCTTAAAATGGGCTATTTTGAGTTTCGTTGTCACATTTTGGGGAGTTTGTAACTCATTCTCTGTGCGGTCAAAGGCTTTTACAGATTTGGGTGAGATTTTTAAAGTGTAACCAGGACGGCAAAAGGCAAAGAAGTTGAGCGTGGGCCTGAAAATTGTTAAAACGCACTCCATCAATTCTACAGTAATGCTAGGGAGATGCTCACAGCAACGGTTGCCAAGGACACTTGTCATCTAGCAAGTTACGATGGGCGACAGCCTGACAGATTCCCACCAGCCAAGGGCTGAAAATGCGCAAATGTGATTAGCAGTTACCTAATCACAAACCAAGCTGTGATTATTCTCTTTTCCAAGGCAATTGTTAATCTGGAAAGTTCTATCTCGCTTAAAACTGTTGAGGAATCTCAGGCAATTACAATAAAGTTGAGGTTAAGAAACGTACAATAAAATCCCCTTTTTAAAGCTGCACTTAACAACTATCCAATTACATTAGAAGCTACCGTGAGGTACTTTAAATAATTGTGCAAATGTCATGCAAAATTATTCTTTAGGTTACCAGTTCCCAATTATTTGATTTAGGAGGACTTCTAAACTGTCAATTAATTTTTTCTTGTGGCCCAACAGAGGTCTACAATCCAAAACCAAACTGCATTTTTTTAAATCAAGAGCAAGATAATATGCATTAAACCCCAAGAAAGACCATGTCTGCAGAACCCCCGTGTTAAAGTTAATTTTAAAAACTGTTTAAAAAATTAAATAAACAGATCAAATTCTATGGCATTCTAATACTGACATCAAAATGATCTGAAATAGTAGCCATCTTCCAAAAAAAGACATCTACACTACAGAAAACCTAGTGTCCCCACAAACCACATCTTGAAAATGATTTCTGTATATTTCACAATTTACATGTATTTATTTTTGCTGTATCAACTGTCCTTTGGACTGCAAGGCCATCCAACCGGCCGGTCCTAGAGGAGATCAACCCTGGCTGCTCTTTAGAAAGCCAGATCCTGAAGAGGGAACTCAAATCCTTTGGCCACCTAATGAGAAGGAAGGACTCCCTGGAGAAGAGCCGAATGCTGGGAACGATGGAGGGCAAAAGAAGACGAAGGGGACAGCAGAGAACGAGGTGGCCAGATGGAGTCACTGAAGCAGGAGGTGAGTGAGCGTAAATGGACTCCAGAGGATGGTAGAGGACAGGAAGGCCTGCAGGAACGTTGTCCATGGGGTCGCGATGGGTTGGATGCAACTTCACAACTAATAACAACACATCCCGGAGAAATGGCTGTCCAATCTTTTCTTGAAAGCCTTCAGTGATGGGAGCCCACAACTTCTGGAGGCCAAGCAGTTCTCACTGCTAGGAAATTGCTCCTTAGTCCCAGGTTAGCTCTTTCTCTCTGACTAGCTTCCCCCTATTGCTTTTTGTTCTGCGTTCAGGTGCTTTGGAGAATAAAATGACCTCCTCTTCTCTGTGGCATTGTAATCCCTCAGCCCCATTAATTAAAGTATACAAAGCTAAGGTTATCCCTATGCTCTTGTATGGAGCAGAGGTTTAGGGTCTATATTCAACCACAGTCCCAGAACAAACACAGTCCCAGCATCTGAGACGTATTTTGGGTGTAGATCCAAGAACATCTGCTGCAGCAGTTAAGAGCTGAATTGGGAATTCATACAATTCATGCACTATCCAAAATTAGAGCATATAACTACTGGTGCAAAGTCAAAGAAATGGAGACTGATAGACTCCCCAAGTTATGTTTACTAGAGCAAATAAAATTACAATCACATATCTCCTGGATCACCAAACTAACAAATTTTGTAAGAAGCTGTGGCCTTCCTATCTCTTGGGTAACAGGAGACAGAACTCAAAATAGAATAGAATAGAATAGAATTTTTAATTGGCCAAGTGTGATTGGACACACAAGGAAATTGTCTTGGTGCATAGGCTCTCAGTCAGAGTGGATAAAAATCAATGATTTTTTTAAAAAAATCAAAAAAATCAGATTTTTTTTTATTTAAATCGGTTTTTTTTTATTTTTATCAAATTTATTTTAATAAAAAACTTTTGGGGTACAAATCTATCATAAGATAGTTTTCTATTTAAGATACATAAATAATTTAGTTTATTCAGCATGAAATGGAGCTCAGTTATGTAGCAGGAGGCTGTATATTCTGCAACACTGGGACTATCGGTGAGTCAACAGTGGGTCAAAGGAGTAGCAGAGGTGACAGTTGCTCTTTAAAAATTATGATTTAAATCGAGTTGATTTAAATCAAGCCTTTTTACTAGTGATTTAAATCATGATTTAAATCATGATTTAAATCAACTCGATTTAAATCAAATCACCCTGCTCTCAGTGTACATAAAAGAAAAGATACGTTCATCAAGAATCATAAGGTACAACACTTAATGATAGTCATAAGGAACAAATAAGCAATCAGGAAACAATATCAATCGTAAGGATACAAGCAACTAATTACAGTCATGCAGTCATAAGTGGGAGGAGATGGGTGGTGGGAACGATGAGAAGATTAATAGTAGTGCAGACTTAGTAAATAGAGCTGCCCAAAGAATTAAGGATATAGAAGCACAAAATGACATAGCTATCCTTAGTAAGGTGAGTCACTTGAAATGGCTGAGCAAATACAAACGTATTTTTCAAGTAGACAGCTATTTGAAGTTACAACTGCCAAAACATCTTAGGGAGATATTTACGTGAGCGAGATTCGAACAGCTTGACACAATGGTCAGATATGGGAGATTTTATACCCTGCAGTGAGCGTCTCTGCATCTGCGGAGCGGCAGAGGTAGAGGACCTGGCTCACATCCTATTTGATTGGTGCTTGTATAAGGGGGTGACAGACAGGTATCTTGGTCCATATACCAAACGAAGGACCCATTGGGACCCCCAAATCAAAACAACTTACTTTATGTGCGGCCAGAACCTGAAAATAACATTTAACACAGCACAGGACTTAAAACAAAATGGTTCGGTTGAGATCTGCATACGTGGGACTGATTGGGGTAGCTTGTAAGGATGATACCGAAATATAACTTTATGTCATTTTACTCTATTTTATATATTTCTGTATCTAATTATATTGTAGCTAATCCTATAACTATTGTATTTTACCCTACTTTTATTTTAAATTGTTTGCAAGAGAGTTTGATGGTGATATGTGTTTGCACTTTGTGCTTTGATATGGCCTATAGCCATGATGGCGAACCTATGGCACAGCCATATCTGTGGGCATGCGAGCATTGCCCTAGCTCAGCTCCATTTTCGGGCCCTCCAGGCCCACCGGAAGTCGGGAAATGGGCTGTTTCCGGCCTCCGGGGAGGGGAGGGGGAGGCTGTTTTCGCCCTCCCCAGACGCCAAGAAAGCCTCTGGAGCCTCGGGAGGGTGAAAAATGGGCGTACTGGGCCCAATGTGCCAAAAGCGGGGGGGGGGGTTGCGCGCGCATGCGGGGCGCATTGAATTATGGGTGTGGCCACGGGCACGTGCAACCTCCCCCCCCCGCACTCCCCCTACTTTTGGCACGCGACGGCAAAAAGGTTAGCCATCCCTGGCCTATAGGCTAATCAATAAAGCTAACTAACTAACTGTGGCACTGTACTGGAAGACTGCTATCGTGTCACCCCGACTTCTTCTCTTCGATAAGTGAGCCATCCCTAGCCCCCTCAAGTGTTCATCGTACGATTCAGCCTCCAGACCTTTTACCATCTGTGTTGCTCTTTTCTGCATTCTTTCCAGGGTTTCAGCATCTTTTTTTTTTTTTTTTTTTGGTATCGTGGCAACTAGAACTGGAAGTAATATTCCAGCGAGGCTCAGTACAGAGGCCTAGTCACTGTTCAAGAGCTTCCAATATGCTGCAAAATGTTTTAAAAGCACATGCACCAAGATGAATTCCTTGTGTGTCCAATCACACTTGGCCAATAAAATTCTATTCTATTCTATTCTATTCTATTCTATTCTATTCCATATTTTCTATTCTATTCTATTCTATTCCATATTTTCTATTCTATTCTATTCTATTCTATATTCCATTCCATTCTATTCTATTCTCTATTCCATATTTTCTATTCTCTTCTATTCCATATTTTCTATTCTATTCTATTCTCCATTCCATATTTTCTATTCTATTCTATTCTATTCTATTCTATTCTATTCTATTCTATTCTATTCTATTCTATTCCATATTTTCTATTCTCTTCTATTCTCTTCTATTCCATATTTTCTCTTCTCTTCTCTTCTCTTCTCTTCTCTTCTCTTCTCTTCTCTTCTCTTCTATTCCATCCCATCCCATCCCATCCCATCCCATCCCATCCCATCCCATATTTTCTATTCTATTCTATTCTATTCTATTCTATTCTATTCTATTCTATTCTATTCTATATTCTATTCTATTCTATTCTATTCTATTAGGATTTCCTTTACTCAAGGGAATAAAAGAAAAAGTATCTGCACTCTGACTTATGACCACAACTGAGCCCAAAATTTTGATTTGCTAAGTGAGCTCAATTAATTTTATGAACCTTTCTTGCCAGAGCTCTTAAGTGAACCACCGCAGCTGTTAAATTAGTCCCACGGTTGTTAAGTGAATCTGGCTCTCCCACTGACTGCTTGTCAGAAGGTTGCAAAAGGGAAACGTGTGACCCTGGGACGCTGCCACTGTCATAAATACGAGTCAGTTGCCAAGCCTCCGAATTTTTTTTTTAATTTTTTTTTTATTATTTACATATATCCTCATAACTTGATTGCCATTGTATGTGTGTACACAATATACCCATACGACGAAATTCACTTAACACCCAAAGACCAGGTCCAACACACATAACAATCCCCAAACACACTCCCACCCACCACAAATTCCCCACCCCTAAACCACCCAAACATTGAACACAGTGTGACCATCCTGGCGATTCATCTGCCATAAGAACCCAAGTGAAAGACAAATAACATAAATACTACTTTCACAGTGCTACCGTGTTTCCCCGAAAATAAGACATGTCCTGAAAATAAGGCCAAGGTTTATTTTGGGGGTGGGCCTAAATATACACCCTTCCCCCGAAAATAAGCCCCCCCACACACACACGCAGGTCGCTCACCCCCCCCAACCCTCCCAAGGCAGCCACATCCCTGCAAACTCCTGCGCCCCCTGCCCCTTTCCCCGCCCACAGCACCAACCGTAGACCTCAAGCACCTGCTCCTGCGCCATGGTAGCGGCCCACCTGCTCTCTCCCCTGTGCCCAGGTTCCGCGTCCACATAAGCCTGTACTATGGTTTGGAAGCCGCCGAGGCAGAGTTTGGGGGAGAGAAAGAGAGACTTCTGGTGCTTCTGCTTTTGGCGGCATGCAAGGAAAGCAGCAGAAGTCTTTCTTTCTCTCCCACAAACTCTGCCTCGGCGGCTTCCAGACCCCAGCCAGGGCAGCAACACGCTCTGGGAGTGTGCTTCCCACTCTATGGTGACGGCTGGAGCTGAAGCCTGCAGGGAGAGCTGGCCCAGGCCATGGCTTCCGCGCCGGGTGCCGGCGGCAATGGCTATGAGCTCGAGACCTGGTGCTCACTGGCTTCGCCCACATTGACATGGTGAGGCCTGCAAGACGCGCAAGTGGGGGGGGGGGGGACAGGCACTCACGCAGCTTGGTGCTCGCGTTCTACACACACACCCCCGTGGGAGAGGAGGGGCTTGATGGCGGCGCACAAAGGGAACCTCTCTCTGCTGGACTCCTGGCTATGAGTGCGCAGGCCGCCTGGGCCTTCTGCACCCCCAGAATATTAACACCCCCCCAATAATAAGGCCAAGCCCTTATTTTGGGGTTCAAAAGAAAATAAGACCCTGTCTTATTTTCGGGGAAACATGGCAGTTTTGTACAATTATTTTGGACCAGCTTATTCATTCTGGTACCTATGTAATTTCTCATTCTGGGTCTCCTTAACCTAATTGTTTCATGTTCCGACACCCACCTTATGTCTCCAGCCATTGATAAAATCTGTTCCATGTGTCATAATATTCTGTCTCTCCTTTGTTTTTTTTAATTCTAACGTTAATCTATCCATTTCTGCGCATCTCTGAATTTTGTTCGTGTGACCCCGGGGGGGAGGGGGGGAATGCTGCGACGGTCGTAAGAGTGAAAAACGATTGTAAGTTAACTTTTTTTCGGTGCCGTTGTAACTTCGGACGGCCCTAAATAAACTATTCTAAATCAAGGACTACCAGTGTAATGATGGCCACAATAAATAAATAAAACAATCCCTCTCAAGAAGAGAAGAGAAGGAAACATTGAGTGGTACATAGATTGAAACACTGGGGTGCCCATATATCTAAATACGCCAGGCGGATCAAGCAGGACCGAATCTCGGGAAGCACTGACCTATCAGGGGGTCCGTAACGTGGGTCCAGTCAATGCAGCACTGCAACTCCAGCTGATAGTGAGACTGGATGTAGAGAAGCAGGTGCTGGTAAAACCCGATGCCAGCAATCAGGTGAGTCCGGTAAGCGCACTCCAGGGTGCTCCGACTATGGATGTGCTGCGGATTGGGGAAAACAAAGAGAGCAAGTTAGGGTTGGTCTCTAGCTTCTCTCGTGACAGCTGGTCCTCGACTTACGACCACAAGGGAGCCCGGAATTTCTGTTGTGAAGCGAGACGCTTTGTTAACCGAGTTTGCCCCATTTTACGACCTTTCTTGACACACTTCGTTAAGTGAATCACTGCGGCTGATCAGTTAGTAACCCGGCTGTTAAGGGAACCTGGCTTCCCCGTTGACTTTGCTTTCGCGAAGAGACCGGACTGCCATCTGTCGGAAATGGTGTAGGGCAGTGATGGCGAACCTTTTTGGCACCGGGTGCCCAAACCGGAATGTGCGTGCATGTGCACCAGCTGGCCGGCGCACACATGCCTGTTGTCAGGTTTCGGTGTCGTCTCAAATAAATTGCATTTCCAAACAAATAGTCTTTGATGAAATCTTTCATTTATTAAGCACGACAATCTGTCCCCGATTATATCGTAGCCAACACTGACTTCCTGACCCCAAACCTTCCCTTTCCGTTCCCCAATTCTCTGCGTCTCATTGGCCACCTTCCAAATCACTCTCCCCATATCTACTACTTCAGCTCCCAGGAATGTCCCCCCTCCCATCCCATCTCCTAAGGGATATTATCTTCAGAGAAAATAAGTAGGTGAAAAGTCAAGCGTCCTCTTGCCAGCTGACCCCTCTTTCTCCTCCTTATGTCAGCACTGGAACGAATGTAGTTTGGAGTGCTGACACCTGTTTTCTGGCCTTTTTTGGCTGTTTTTCGGGCCAAAATTGTTTCCAAAAACATTACAAAAATGGGCTGATTTTCGGGCCGTTTTCCAGTGCGCCAGCGCCCGTGAAGGCCAGCTGGCCTGTGCACATCGGAAATCAGAAGAGAAAAGGAGAGGAAGGAAGGGTAAGGGACAAGTGTAGGAGAGATGAGAAGGGGGAAAAGAAGAGAGGAGTGGGGGAAAGGAAGGGGAAGTAGGACGAGGTAGGAGAGGAGGAAGGAGAAAGTAGGAGAGGAGAGGAGAGGAGGGAGGGAAGGGAAAGAAAGGAGAAGAAGAAGGAGGTTTGTTGCAAAATGAGGGAAGAAAGGGTAGAAGAGCAACTCCGAATGTAATTAAAATGCCTTATTTTAATGCTCTCTTTTAAGGAAAACATGTATATGTAGGATTAATTATGTACGAGAAAATGTACATTTTATATTATGTGTGTAAGAAATAAAACTGAAAAACTTTTCAAAAAAAAAAAAGGAAATCAGAAGAGCAGCTGACGATACCGCATGTGCCCACATAGGGGGCTCTCCGTGCCACCTCTGGCACGCGTGCCATAGGCTCGCCATCACGGGTGTAGGGTCTCCTGCTTGGATGGGGGGGCTGGACTAGATGACCTACATGGTCCCTCCCAACTCTTGTTATTCTGTATTCTGCTTGTCAAAAGGTTGGCAAAGCGGATCAACACGATCTTGGGACATAGCAACGGTCATAAGTACGAGCCGGTGGCCAAGGGTCTGAATTCTGATCACATGACCATGGGGATGCTACAAAAGTCGTAACTGTGAAAAACAAGTCAGAAGTGAAGATTTTACACTGCTGTTGTAACTTCGAACAGTCACTAAATGAACTGTTTTAGTTACGGGCTACCTGTAATTATTTTCCAAAAAAGGTCAAAGCCACCGATTAATTCAGCATCAACAATTCCATTCCTGCCCATTTCATGCTTCGGAAGGCTACAATGCAGATTTTATCCCTGACTATATTCAAGGCAGGGACAGAACTGAAATCCCTGCTGATGAGTCCAGCTGCTGGGAGACACAACTACAGGCGGTCCTCGACTTACAACAGTTCATTTAGTGACCATTCGACGATTGAAACAGTGACTTATCGCCGTTTTTCAATGCTTACGATGTTTTAGCATTCCCCGGGGGTTCCATGCGATCAAAATTCAGACACTGGGCAACTGGCTCATCTTTACGACGGTTTGCGGTGTCCCAGGGTCACGTGATCCCCTTTTTACGACCTTCGGAGCAGCAAAGTCAACGGGGGGAACCAGATTCACTTAACAACCGTGTTACTTAACAACTTGCAGGGATTCACTTGCCAACTGTGGCAAGGAAGGTGGTAACATGGGGCAAACTCAAAGTGTCTCGCTTAACAACAGAAATTTTGGGCTCAATTGTGGCCGTAACCCGAGGACCACCTGTATTTTGGGAACCAAGTTCTGTAGCTTAGTTCAAACCAATATGCTTCCGTACAATATTCAACCATTTTCTCTCATTCTGGAAAGCTTACAGGCCCCCTGGGTCTATCCATGCCTTCCCCACTTTGTTAGATCGATTATTAATTAGTGATTCCACAATCTCTTAATTGAAAGAGACCACAAAAAAAAAAACCCAAACACATAGCCAGGCAATAATCCTGCAACTCTCTCTTCTGCTTCAAAGTCCCAGATTGAGCGAAGTGTAGTAGTGTTATCCTCCCAGAAACATTTCTCCCCTTTCTCCGGTATTTTTATTTACTGTTCTATCTTTCGGCTGTGGGTTATCATCCAAATAAGATTCACACGCAAACATTATCAGAATGGATCGCCTACCTTTTTATTTGTTTTGATCAGCTGAATGACTTCGTAGTACACTTTCCGCCACAGCAGTTCCTCTGCTTTCCTCCCATAGTCCACAGGGTGTAGGAACATCAGCTTTACACAGAGTTCGCGGAGTCTGGGGCAGGAAGGGAGAAGAGAGAGACGCTGCTCACAATTTGTCTCAAAACCATTTTTTTAAAAAACTCCTAATCATACATACATACCATACATGTATATATGTATGTATGTATGTATGTATGTATGTATGTATATATCCCTCTCTAAGCGGTTTATAGAGGCAGCATATTGGCCCCAACAATCTGGGGCCAACCAAGGGGGGATGGAAGACTGAGTCAACCTTGAGCCAATCAGGATCGAACTGATGGCAGTTGGCAGGGTTAGCCTGCAATACTATATTCTAACCACCGTGCCAGTATGGCAATAGAAGAATTAAGAATAAGAACAGAACAGAAATGCCATTTAGACTTACATACTGCTTCACAGTGCTTTACAGGCCCCTCTGAGCATTTTACAGAGTCAGCCTCTTGCCCCCAACAATCTGGGTCGTCATTTAACCGACCTCGGAAGGAAGGAAGACTGAGTCAACCTTGAGCCAGTCAGGATCGAACTGCTGGCAGTTGGCAGAATTAGCCTGCTATCCTGCCTTCTAACCACTGCACCATGGATCTGCGTACAGGTGCAATTTTTGAAGACTAAGAACTGTATTCTGTTAAAAGTCAGCAGATATCTTCCCCACCCATCAAGGTCACTCAATTTGCCTAGCAGGACCTCAACCCGAGATTACTAGTCTGCTTATCTATGAAGCTGCGTCCAAACAATATTCTGTGCAATGGAATTACTTTGAGGCTGAACCTTGGGAATATGAGCCCCAGACAGAATGCTCTGGAATGAATGAATGAATGAATGAATGAATGAATGAATGAATGAATGGCAAGCTAGTTTTGCCACACAGGAATACAACATTTTTATGATATTCTGTATTTCCATGGAATTAATTTTTCCCAGCAATACTTCACCCAGACTTATTCCATTCAAGTAAGACTGCTGCATCCTGGCCTTTCAAGACCATACATCTGATTGAAATGCAGAACATGGAATAAAGAAAGGCCCAACTTTCTTACTTGTTTCTCAGGCTGATGTTCTCCGGCTTAAATACTTCTTGATAAGCTGCCTTGTTTCCAAGAATGAGATCCAATCGATGCACTGCTTCAACCACAGCTCTACGAAAAGCACAGGAGGCATGCAAGGTTAGGAAGAAGCTGCTGCTCGGAAATTCTTCAGTTGGACTCAGACATAACATGAAGTTATAATATACCACCCAGAGCCCCTCTGCACCGCCCAGAACCTCACTGTCAGTTCTGCCATCTTCCGCTCGGCGCCTTGCCGGCATTCTGCCATCAAAAGCTAGGGGGGAGGGGGCAAGGGGGACAAATGTGTATGGGGATGTGAAATAGGGAAGGGGGATGACAGTTTGACGAAGACGAGGGAGTCATAAAACCAATTTGTGCCAGTCTTTAAGGCCACGCTCCCTGAGAGTGGAATTTGGGTTGCACCAAGCATCTCAAGTGATTCTCAAAACACCTATGTGGCTCTCCATTGGCTGAAGACAAACTGGTCATGGGGGTGGGGGGGGGCTGGATTGAGGGGAAAATTTTTTAACCTTTTGGGGGGGGGGA
The DNA here is from genome assembly GCF_059756535.1 of Pantherophis guttatus. Classification (NCBI taxonomy): domain Eukaryota; kingdom Metazoa; phylum Chordata; class Lepidosauria; order Squamata; family Colubridae; genus Pantherophis; species Pantherophis guttatus. The sequence goes on along the minus strand of NC_142080.1, from coordinate 10,191,215 downwards.
GAATCTTGGTTCTAGCCTGATTTTTCTGCAACCAGCAACCTTTAGTAAAAGAACCTATCACTTCACCCAAATGGGAGTCGAGGGTTTTTCTTTCCAGAGGGTCCTGACTGGGGCAGGTCTGACACTCTCATTGAGGAAGATGGGCAGATAAGCAGTATGAAATACAAATAAAATAAAATACGCTTTGACTATCTATTGCTTAGCGTGTTACAATGAACTCACTCATAGCAATTTGTGTACCATAATTTATGGCTTAGTGTGCAGTTGTGGGTTTTACCGTCAGACTCTAATACAGCCACCTTTCTGGAATGCATAGCTGGAGGGCTATAAAATTAGCCTTCTCATCCCGCAGTGGCTTCAATTGACAAGAAAAAGGCCACAACCCAATCTGATTATGGAGATTTTCAATCATCCAGGTCGTGGCCGTCCCAAAGATGCTTTTCCAAAAGGCAACTGGACTTCCTTGGGGTTTTTTTTTCCTCGAAAACGTTTCACTTCTCAACCAAGAGGCTTCTTCAGCTCTGACTGAAAGGCAACCAGTACTGAAGAAGCTTCTTTTTCCCTTTTTTAAGGGAAAAAAACCCAAGGCAGTCCAGCTGCCTTTTGGAAAAACACGTTTGGGGGCCACAATCTAAACTCGTTGCCTTCAAACTCTCCAAAGAAGGAACATTGCTGAATTGTACTAAGCTCTTCTCTGGGATGTGAAGAGACTTGCTGGGCTTGCTTCTTTGCAGACAGCAAGCCATGTGCCCCGGTCTATTAAAAGACCTCACAGTGCCACCAGCTGCCAAGCTCTATGGCCACCATCCAAGCCTTCCAAAACCAGGGAAAAGTGACAAGGAGATCAAGCCATCCAGGCTGTGCCACACGGTACTTTCAAACACCGGCATCAAAAGCAACCTTTTGCAAAGTCATCCTTACAAGGCAAGTGTCAAAACCTTGACTTGACATTCACGTCATGGCGTGTTGCTTTTGGGGGGTGGGGTGGGAGGGGGAGGGAGATACTTCTAGCTTTTAAGACCTCTGGAAAATAAGAGCGCAACCAAAACTGAGAATGCTATTGGAGGGCACAGAAGACAGGAAATGGCTTGAAGAAGTTGAAGGAACTGTGTAAAGTCCTTGGGAACTACCCATTATCAAGAGTGTGTGAGGGAATCCCCACAGAATTGGGGAGAAGGGGAGATGCTCAGCTGCCACTGAGCACATGCCACGTTTCTCTTGCTGGCTGTAGCAGCCAGGCATGGCAAACTGGCAAATCGTGGAGTAGACTTAAAGGTGGATTACTGGCCTATGGGTTGCCTGCCCCCCCCACCCCCGAACACGGCGTAACATGCCCTCCAGACTCCCCCAATCCAGAAGGCCTCTAAAAGTGTCAGGCGACAACTGTCATCCCTGTCTATGAATAACAATGTAAACTCTGATGCGTCCAAAAGGGGAAAGTCAAACAGAAGCATAAAACGGGACACGTAGGTCAAGGTGAATCCTAAGGCTGTAAAAGGAGAATATTTGTAGCTCAGGGTTGAAATGAGGGGTTTTCTTGCAGACGTTTCATGACCCAACTAGATAACATTATCAGTGGTGGAAGGAAGGGGGTGTTGTAGAAAAGAGGAGGAGGAGGAGGAGGAGGAGAATCCTAGGTACCCTCTGAGCTTGGCTGTTTTCTTGCAGACGTTTGATTATCCAATTAGGGAACATTATCAGTGCTAGAAGAGAGTGGAGGGTACAGGGAGGGAGGAGGAGGAAGACTGTGGGGTCCTGGGTGCTCTCTGAGCTTGGTTGTTTTCTTGCAGACATCTCATTACCCAACTAAGTCATGAAATCAGTGCACTGATGATGTTTTCTAGTTTGGGTAATGAAACGTTTACAAGGAAACAGCCAAGCTCAGAGAGCACCCAGGACTCAATCAATCAATCCTTCCTTCCTTCCTTCCTCCCTCCCTCCTTCTTCCTTCCTTCCTTCCTTCTGCAAACACCTCTCCCTTCTAGCATTGATGATGTTACCTAGCTGGGTAATGAAACGTTTACAAGGAAACACCAAGCTAAGAGAGCACCCAGGACTCCTTCCTTCCTTCCCTTCCTTTCCTCCCTCTCTCCCTCCTTCCTTCTGCAAACACCTCTCCCTTCTAGCACTGATGATGTTCCCTAGTTGGGTCGTGAAACGTTTACAAGGAAACAGCCAAGCTCAGAGAGCACCCAGGACCCCCCCTCCTAAGACTGTCCGTTTCCCCTTTCACCCCCTTCACAAAGGCTGTGACAAAAAGGACAAAAATTAGTTGCTGATTTAGGGAGAGGGGGTGGGGGACTAGCTGGGAGCAATGGGGAGGGGGTTTCAAATGGGTGGATGTCCTGCTGGTAGGCGTTTCGAAGCAGGTGGAGGCAGCAGGGGCTGTACTACCCAAAGGCTATAGCGCTAGATACACGGGAAAGTCCTCGACTTAAAGCGACCAAAACCAACACACACACACCCCCAAATTGAGGTTGCTAAGGGAGTTTCGCCCCATTTTAGATCCTCGTTTAAGCGAACCGTCGCAATTCTGAAGTTAGGAGGAGTACGGTCGTTAAGTGAATCTGGCTGACTTCTCCAAAGGGCTCAAAAAGGGGGATTTTTACCTGATACCCCCACCCGGGACTCTGCAACCGTCGTAAGTGCGAGGATCCCTATTTGAATCACATGATTCCCGGTGGGGGGGGAACGACACACGCCTCAACGGTCGTTTAAAAAAATGTGGGGGGGGAAAAAGGGCCCTAAGTCTCTTTTTTTTCCCCTCCCCACCGTTCCGTTGGTCAGTCTGGTCACTAAACGGACCGCCGTTGTAAGTCGAGGACTTCCACTGGGGAATAACATTTAACATCGTTAAGAGGGAACCCCCCCATCCCCCCCTCTCTCTATTGGTGGGAGGCACCCACGTGCCCCATGGCTTGCGGGGGATGATGGGACTTGGAGTCCCTTCACGGTCCCACGCGGGGCCTGCAAGGGGGCGATGAGGAGTTTATTTCACACCTTACACACACACACACACACAAACGCGCGCCCGCCCGCCCGGCTTCCTTTGGGGGGGCCTGCGGGGGGGACGATGGGACCTGGAGTCCCTCAGGGCCGGCCGTGGACGATGGGGCCGCTCGCTCACCGGTAGAGCCTCTTGGTGTGGAGAGCCTTGGCCTCCGGCTCACCGCCGCCGCCGCCGCTTCCGCTGCCTTGGCTCATGGCGCCCGGCAGGCCTTGAGGCCCCCTCAGCAGCCCCTGCCGCCCCGCCAGGCCCGGCCCGCCCCTCTCGGCCGCCGCCTCAGCCCGGCCTTGGAGCGCTTCTGCTGCTGCTGCTGCTGCTGCTGGTGCTGCTGTCGCCGCCTCCGCCGCAGCCCTGGAGCCTCCGGGTTCTGCAGCCGCCAGCGACCCCGCTCGGCCGCCATCGCGCTCCGGCTGCCCGCCGCCGCCGCTGCCGCCGCCGCTTTCCCCTCAGCCAAGTCTCGCGAGACCGCCGCCCTCGGGTCTCGCGAGCGCTCGGCGCCCAAGTCTCGCGAGAACTCCGCAGCCGCCTAGTGCTTGTGGGGAGGGAAAAGGGGAAGAAAAAAAAAACACCTCTGCCCCGCGCGAGTAAGCACCGCCCCTCCCTCCAAACCCACTTCTTCAGCTCTCGCGAGGTCTGAGTCTCTGCCCGTAGACTTATTCGGAATGCAAAGAGGTGGGGGTACCTCGGGAAGGGAAGGGAAACAACCGATGGCGGGTCGCGTTTCAGGGTTTCCGATTCATTCGTTCATTCATTCATTCTGGAGGGTTTGGACATTCTTGTCGTTTTCGTGGCCTCTTTTTCTCCTCCTTTTTTTTTTCCCTTTCTGGAAGTGCGGAAAAACAGCAAAGTGGCGCTAAAAGAAGTGGAGTCAAAACTTTTCTTCCATTTGTTATATGGTACTATATGTGTGTGTGTTTGTGTATGTGTGTATATATGTGTATATATATATGTGTGTGTGTGTATAGATAGATAGATAGATAGATATAGATATATGTAAATATATATATATATGTATATATGTGTGTGTATGTATATATATATATATATATATATATATATATATATATATATATATATATATATATATATATACACATACATATATATACCCTGTTTCCCCCAAAATAAGACACCTCCTGATAATAAGCCCAATTGGGCTTTTGAGCGCATGGCAATAAGGCCAAGCACTTATATCAGGGTTCAAAAAAATAGAAGACAGGGTGTTATTTTTGGGGAAACACGGTATATACATATCTTTAGATAATATAATAAATATAAATAAATATTTTATATATATATATATATATATATATATGTGTGTGTGTGTGTGTGTGTGTGTGTGTGTGTGTGTTTTTGGTTATTCGGGTTTTCTCCCGCGTAAAATTGGAAGTGTCTTGGCTATTTATTATATATATCATACCATATAACACGACACAAACACATACACACACATATATAGAGAGAGAGATTAGATATAGATATAGAGATGGATGGATGGATGGATAGACGGATAGACAGACAGACAGATAGATAGACAGATAGATACAGATTAGATGTAGATGTAGATACAAAGATGGATGGATGGATAGATAGATATAGATTAGATGTAGATGTAGATATAGAGTTGGATGTATGGATGGATACATAGATAGATAGACAAATTAAATGTAGATGTAGATTAGATAGACAGATAGATAGATAGATACAGATTAGATGTAGATATAGAGATGGATGGATGGATGGATAGATATAGATTAGATGTAGATATAGATATAGAGATGGATGGGTGGATGGATGGATGGATAGATAGATAGATAGATAGATAGATAGATAGATAGATAGATAGATAGATAGATAGATAGATAGATAGATAGATGATTTCCAGGTTGAGCAGTGGGCTGGTCTAGCAGACCTCCAAGGTCCCGTCCAGCTCTGTTCTGATTCATTCTTTCATGCAGACAGGAGCCTGCAGAGGGTTTTCTGCAAACTCCATGTTTTCTGTAAAGGTCACTAAACGAATGGTTGTAAGTAGAGGACTACATGTAAACCGATATTCTATTTTAAAAAAAAACATATTAACTTATATTTATGGCTGGTCTCCTGCTGCCCTCTGCTGGCGACGGGTGGCAGTGCAGCCCCTCTCAGCAATACTCTTTTCGATGAAGAAAAAACGCAATAAAATCCGTTTTACATTCATTTATTTTTACTTATTTCACACATGCTCTAGCAGAGGGCAGCATGGGACCAGCCTTTCGGTGCGGTCTCCCTCCGCCATGTCCACTCCTCCGGGACATTGCAACCGTCATAAATATAAGTCAGTTCTCAAACATCTGGATTTTGATCATTTGATGGTATCAATGCTGCAACGGTCGTAAGTGTGAAAAAGTGTCATAAGTCACTTTTTTTAGGGCCGTTGTAAGAGATTAGACAGCCTTTGTCTGGAATGGTATCAACTAAGTTTCCAGCCTGAGTGGGGGTTGGACTAGAAGACCTCCAAGGTCCCTTCCAACCCTATGATTCTGTGATTCTATGAGATAGATAAAATGATAGAGATTAGATGATAGGTTAGATAGAAGAAAGAGGGAGGGAGAGATAGATGATGATGATGATAGATGGAAGGAAGGAAGGAAGGAAGGAAGGAAGGAAGGAAGGAAGGAAGGAAGGAAGGAAGGAAGGATGAACAATTTGTCTTGGACAGGGGGTCAGACTATAAGACCTCCAAAGTCCCTTCCAGCCCTAGGATTCTATGATTCTGTGAGAGGACAAGGAGTCCCCCAAAGGTTGGCTTCTCACAACCAATTTAACCAAGTCAGGGAAAGACGTAGCTGCAGCCTCCATGTAAACTGGGTCGAATAAATGGCTTTTCTCTTTAAGCGTCTTCATTTAGATTTATTTATTTATTTATTTATTAAATTTGTATACCGCCCTTCTCCCGAAGGACTCAGGGCGGTGAACAGTCAAATAAAATACATCTAATACAAACGCTAAAAAAACCATTAAAATACCATTAAATAATTGGCCCGGAAAACGAAATTTAAAACACCCCAAATTCATAAGACAAATTATTATTATTATTTTTTAAATTTGATTTATATGCCGCCCTTCTCCGGAGACTCAGGGCAGCTTACAATAGCCTTCATCCTTTTGTATATTTATACAAAGTCAGCTTATTGCCCCCACAAACTGGGTCCTCAATTTACCTACCTTAGAAAGGATGGAAGGCTGAGTCAACCTTGAGCCTTGGCGAGATTCGAACCCTGCAGTAATTGCAGGCAGCTGGTCTTAATAACCAGCTTAATAACAGGGTGCCTTAAACCCCTGTACTACCAAGGCTCTTAAATTTAAATTTTAAATTTTTAAAAAAGTTTAAAAGAGAGGTTAGGCCAGGCCGGCCTGCTGGAAAAGAAATGTTTTGAGGGCACGGCGGAAAGCGCGCAGGTCCGGGATCCTCCGTATCTCCGGGGGGAGCTCCTTCCAGATGGCGGGTGCCCCCACAGAGAAGGCTCTCCCCCTGGGGGCCGCCAGTTGACATTATTTGGCCGATGGCACCCTGAGGAGCCCCTCTGTATGGGAACGTACTGGTCGGTGAGAGGCTACTGGTGGCAGAAGGCGGTCTGGTAGATACCCCGGTCCTAAGCCATGGAGCGCTCTAAAGGTGGTAACCAAAACCTTGAAGCGCACCCGGAAGACCACTGGGAGCCAGTGCAGCTCGCGCAGGAGGGGGGTCACATGGGAGCGCCCTGTCGCTCCCATAACCACCCGCGCGGCCGCATTCTGGACCAGCTGGAGCCTCCAGGTGCTCCTCAAGGGGAGCCCCATGTAGAGATGCCTTTGTATTGTCTTTTTTTTTTTGTTTTAATTCTATGCTAAGCCACCCAGAGTTGCTGTAGCAATGAGATGGACACCATTACAATTCAATTAATGAATAAAAGGGATTCATGGGAGTTGGGAGGGGTGGGCTTCTTTGGGGGCTTCTAATGTGGGGCAAACACGTTTTTGTGGTAGTTTGGGGTCCATTGGTGAACAAAAGCAGGCAGGATGGACGTACCATAGATCGGGAATGGGACTAAGAAATCATGAGTGGTCCTCAGTTAATGAAAAAACTGGTCATTAATCAATGAAGAACCTACGGTATGACTGGTGGGTAATATATCAATGAAACTACACCCCTCATTAATTAAAACATGAGGGGTTAATAAGTAAGTAAATACAACTGGTCATTGATTAATTAATCAAGTAATTATGAGAGGTCACAATGAAGAAATTATGACTGATCTGGTCATTCATTGCTGAAGGAAGCTCCAACAATGAACAAAAATGATGAACAGTCACTAATGAACAAACTCCAACTAATTAATTAAGACACGAGTAGTAATAATTTGGTCATTGTTTAATTAATGAAGCAGTTATGACTGGTCGTTCATTAATGAAGACACTATGAGTGGCCACTAATTATTGAAGAAGCTACGAGTGGTGATAAATTAATTGAGAAATTATGTGACCTTCATGTGACTTTGATTCTATCCCTCTGTTAATGCAGCCTAGGATTGCATTGGCATTTTTGGCTGCTGCTGCACATTGTTAGCTCATATTTAAGCGATTGTCCACCAGGATTCAATTAATTACAACTGGTGGTTAATTAATTAAGACAGGTCTCCCCTCGTTCTCCTTCAGGAGGCCCAGACAGGCTCTCCAGAAGAGAGGGACCACTTGCCCAAGTACCTCATCTCGGCCCAGCCCGAATTTGGATCCACCAACCCTGCCCTCCAGGTGTACGGCTACCAGCTGGCCTGCAGGGAGCATGAGCTGGAGCATTTCCTTAGCAAAGGAGGAGAAGGCAGGGAAGGAGAGGGACCCCCTGAATCTGAAGAAGTGGAGCTCGGACAAGCTGCGCCTCACCGTCTATGAAATGGCTGACAGAGAGCAGCCGGATCAGGCCCGGGGCAGAGGACGCAAGAGGAAACTCAAGTAGAGAAGGGGGCACTGTGAAACTTTGAGGTGTGCCCAGTGGGCAGCCGGAATGAAGGGAGCTCAGGAGTCACTGAGTATCATGATTTGTCTTGAGACATTTATTGGGAATAAATTATGAATGAAATCGAGACAAATCCAGATAAGACTTCTTCTGTGGGCCAGTCAGGTCATCGCGAAGCTGGGTGAGGTGCCAGGCGTTGGGACTGGTGACAGAGATGCCCTCATTGGGCTGTCCTCTGTTCAGACGGTCTCCTAGATGCTCATGGTCCATTCCGTTTTTTAAATTTTATTTTGATGAGTCTGACGGGGAAAGTCAGCTGCCTGCAGCTACCTGGAGTCAGGGAGCTCTACATCTGTGTTTCTCCAACGTGGAGACTTTGAGATGTGGGGACTTCAACTACCAGAATTCCCAGCCAGCACGCCCAGATTAGTTCAGTCTGGATTCATGGGTTGTTGGTTGACACAGCAGAGGACTTGTGGCTCATTCAGCAATCGCCCGGTGAAATGGGTCCCTCTTCAGTCGTGGACTTCAGATCAGGCAACGAGGGACTGTCAGACCTGTCCCAGTCTGATCTCCCAGGGAAGTAAAACCCTCGACTCCATTTGGTTGAAGCGAAAAGGCACTTTTACTAACAGATGCTCACTGCAGGACAGTCAGGTGGAATCTGAAGTTCCAGCCCATCAATTCAGCACTAACTCCTTGGTTTCCCCAGCCCTCCCCCCATAGTCCATCCAAGGGCAGCCAATCCAGCACCGCTGAGATTATTTTGGGAAGCGCTGAGATGTTTAAGTTGGTGAAATTCCATTCTCAGGAGAGGTGGCCTTGAAGATGCCTGCATAGACTGGATTCCAAACCGCTCTGTTCTTCCTCAGCTGTCAATTCCCCCTCCCCAATTTCCCCTCACGAAGACACACAGCTTGATTGCCCATTGGTTCCCCCTCCCTTTCCCAGGTTGATGCCAGACTGCCAGCGAGGCGCCAAGCTGAAGGTGGTGGATCTGACAGGACATTGGTCTGCGTGGGGGCCGAGAGGGCCTCTGTCCAGCCTCATCGTGGTCTTAGCCAGGATGTATTGCACCGAGGGGTGGGGTGATCCCTTCCATCTTCGTCATGCATTGCTCTTTTTTTCTTCTGTTCCATCAGGTTCAATTCTCGGAGACTGTCTGAACAAGTCTGGTCTCTATTCTTGGAGAGGTTTTGGAGAAGTGGTTTTCCATTGCTTCCTTCCTAGGGCTGAGAAAGAATGATTGGCATAAGGTCACTGAGATGGCCTTCTACCACAGGGAGGGAGGGAGGAAGGAAGGTTGGGTGGAAAGAAGGAAAAAAGCAAGGAGAAAGAGGAAGGGAAAGAAGGAAGGAGAAAGGAAGGAGAAAGAGGGAGGGAAGGAAGGAAGGAGAAAGGAAAGGAAGGAAAGGGGAGAGAGGGAGGGGAAGGAACAGAAAGAGGGAGGGAGGGAGGGAAGGAAGGAAGGAAGGAGGGAAAGAAGGAAGGAGGGAAAGAAAGAGATGGGAATGGGAAGGGAGGGAGGGAGGGAGGAAAGAAGGAAGGGCAGGCTTTGGTGCCCATTGGAGGACTAGAACTCACCATCTCCTGGGGATTGGCCCAAAGTGACACAGCCGCCTCTCTTGAGTATTCCAGGAGCAGAACTCACCATGCCTATTGCAGGAAGAAAAGACACCATTTCTTGGTTATTGGTCCAAAGTTACTAAGTCGGCCGTTGTGAGAATTGAAGGATTAGAACTCACCGTCCATTCCTGGTCAAAAGTCATTCTGATGCCTGTCATTCATATTGCAGGACTACAACTCACCCCCAAAGTCATCCAATTGCCTGTCGTGTGTCTTGCAAGACTAGAAATCACTGTCTCCTAGTTATAGTCCTGAAGTCATGAAAATGGCTGTTTTAGTATAAGGTTCCACAAATACTCACCATCCCTGTATTATTACCCAAAGTCACTAAAGCACCAGTCGTGTGCATTGCCGGATTAGAATTTACCTTTCCAATTACAGTATGAGAAGTTACCGCCTTCTGCTTCTGGGCCCAAAGTCACGGTGCTGAAACTCATTCTAAAGCAGGGGTCTCAAACTCAGGGCCAGTGGGCTGGATCCTGCTAGCTGACAGGGTGACGGATGACCTAATTAATTCATGGCCCTCGAGCCAAGTTTCAAAAGAAATGAAGTTAATTATTAGGAGTAACATGTCGGCACATACCCAAGTGGAGTCAGCTCTGCCCCACGTAATTTGCATCCAACTATGACCCTATAACCTGCCTCCTCCCAGGGTATGTCATAAATCACATTCTCCGAGGGAGCACTATTCAAAGGGAAGCTCCACAACTGCTCACCATCTCCTGAGTTTTCCTCCAAAATAATAAAGGTTCCATTCCTGTATAAAGGGAAACGCTGCAAATACTCACCATCACAAACCTGGCTGTCCTGTGTCATAATCCTAAATTATTCACTTTTTCCTCTTATTCCTGCAAAGGGAAGAACCTGGATAATCTTTATAATATTCAAAAATACTCACCATCACAAACCTGGCTGTCCTGTGTCATAATCCTTATTTATCCACTTTTTCCTTCTTATTCCTGCAAAGGGAAGAACCTGGCTCATCTATATAATATTAAAAAATACTCACCATCACAAACCTGGCTGTCCTGTGTCATAATCCTTATTTATCCACTTTTTCCTTCTTATTCCTGTAAAGGGAAGAACTTGGCTCATCTACATAATATTAAAAAATACTCACCATCACAAACCTGGCTGTCCTGTGTCATAATCTTTATTTATCCACTTTTTCCTCTTATTCCTGCAAAGGGAAGAACCTGGCTCATCTATATAATATTAAAAAATACTCACCATCACAAACCTGGCTGTCCTCTGTCATAATCCTTAATTATCCACTTTTTCCTCTTATTCCTGCAAAGGGAAGAACCTGGCTCATCTATATAATATTAAAAAATACTCACCATCACAAACCTGGCTGTCCTGTGTCATAATCCTTAATTATCCACTTTTTCCTCTTATTCCTGCAAAGGGAAGAACCTGGCTCATCTATATAATATTAAAAAATACTCACCATCACAAACCTGGCTGTCGTCTGTCATAATCCTTAATTATCCACTTTTTCCTCTTATTCCTGCAAAGGGAAGAACCTGGCTCATCTATATAATATTAAAAAATACTCACCATCACAAACCTGGCTGTCCTGTGTCATAATCCTTAATTATCCACTTTTTCCTCTTATTCCTGCAAAGGGAAGAACCTGGCTCATCTATATAATATTAAAAAATACTCACCATCACAAACCTGGCTGTCCTCTGTCATAATCCTTAATTATCCACTTTTTCCTCTTATTCCTGCAAAGGGAAGAACCTGGCTCATCTATATAATATTAAAAAATACTCACCATCACAAACCTGGCTGTCGTCTGTCATAATCCTTAATTATCCACTTTTTCCTCTTATTCCTGCAAAGGGAAGAACCTGGCTCATCTATATAATATTAAAAAATACTCACCATCACAAACCTGGCTGTCCTCTGTCATAATCCTTAATTATCCACTTTTTCCTCTTATTCCTGCAAAGGGAAGAACCTGGCTCATCTATATAATATTAAAAAATACTCACCATCACAAACCTGGCTGTCCTCTGTCATAATCCTTAATTATCCACTTTTTCCTCTTATTCCTGCAAAGGGAAGAACCTGGCTCATCTATATAATATTAAAAAATACTCACCATCACAAACCTGGCTGTCGTCTGTCATAATCCTTAATTATCCACTTTTTCCTCTTATTCCTGCAAAGGGAAGAACCTGGCTCATCTATATAATATTAAAAAATACTCACCATCACAAACCTGGCTGTCCTGTGTCATAATCCTTAATTATCCACTTTTTCCTCTTATTCCTGCAAAGGGAAGAACCTGGCTCATCTATATAATATTAAAAAATACTCACCATCACAAACCTGGCTGTCCTCTGTCATAATCCTTAATTATCCACTTTTTCCTCTTATTCCTGCAAAGGGAAGAACCTGGCTCATCTATATAATATTAAAAAATACTCACCATCACAAACCTGGCTGTCGTCTGTCATAATCCTTAATTATCCACTTTTTCCTCTTATTCCTGCAAAGGGAAGAACCTGGCTCATCTATATAATATTAAAAAATACTCACCATCACAAACCTGGCTGTCCTGTGTCATAATCCTTAATTATCCACTTTTTCCTTCTTATTCCTGCAAAGGGAAGAACCTGGCTCATCTATATAATATTAAAAAATACTCACCATCACAAACCTGGCTGTCCTCTGTCATAATCCTTAATTATCCACTTTTTCCTCTTATTCCTGCAAAGGGAAGAACCTGGCTCATCTATATAATATTAAAAAATACTCACCATCACAAACCTGGCTGTCCTGTGTCATAATCCTTAATTATCCACTTTTTCCTCTTATTCCTGCAAAGGGAAGAACCTGGCTCATCTATATAATATTAAAAAATACTCACCATCACAAACCTGGCTGTCCTGTGTCATAATCCTTAATTATCCACTTTTTCCTCTTATTCCTGCAAAGGGAAGAACCTGGCTCATCTATATAATATTAAAAAATACTCACCATCACAAACCTGGCTGTCCTCTGTCATAATCCTTAATTATCCACTTTTTCCTCTTATTCCTGCAAAGGGAAGAACCTGGCTCATCTATATAATATTAAAAAATACTCACCATCACAAACCTGGCTGTCCTCTGTCATAATCCTTAATTATCCACTTTTTCCTCTTATTCCTGCAAAGGGAAGAACCTGGCTCATCTATATAATATTAAAAAATACTCACCATCACAAACCTGGCTGTCCTCTGTCATAATCCTTAATTATCCACTTTTTCCTTCTTATTCCTGCAAAGGGAAGAACCTGGCTCATCTATATAATATTAAAAAATACTCACCATCACAAACCTGGCTGTCCTGTGTCATAATCCTTAATTATCCACTTTTTCCTTCTTATTCCTGCAAAGGGAAGAACCTGGCTCATCTATATAATATTAAAAAATACTCACCATCACACACCTGGCTGTCCTGTGTCATAATCCTTAATTATCCACTTTTTCCTCTTATTCCTGCAAAGGGAAGAACCTGGATAATCTTTATAATATTAAAAAATACTCACCATCACAAACCTGGCTGTCCTCTGTCATAATCCTTAATTATCCACTTTTTCCTCTTATTCCTGCAAAGGGAAGAACCTGGCTCATCTATATAATATTAAAAAATACTCACCATGACAAACCTGGCTGTCCTGTGTCATAATCCTTAATTATCCACTTTTTCCTCTTATTCCTGCAAAGGGAAGAACCTGGCTCATCTATATAATGTTAAAAAATACTCACCATGACAAACCTGGCTGTCCTCTGTCATAATCCTTAATTATCCACTTTTTCCTCTTATTCCTGCAAAGGGAAGAACCTGGCTCATCTATATAATATTAAAAAATACTCACCATGACAAACCTGGCTGTCCTGTGTCATAATCCTTAATTATCCACTTTTTCCTCTTATTCCTGCAAAGGGAAGAACCTGGCTCATCTATATAATATTAAAAAATACTCACCATCACAAACCTGGCTGTCCTCTGTCATAATCCTTAATTATCCACTTTTTCCTCTTATTCCTGCAAAGGGAAGAACCTGGCTCATCTTTATAATATTAAAAAATACTCACCATCACAAACCTGGCTGTCCTGTGTCATAATCCTTAATTATCCACTTTTTCCTCTTATTCCTGCAAAGGGAAGAACCTGGCTCATCTATATAATATTAAAAAATACTCACCATCACAAACCTGGCTGTCCTGTGTCATAATCCTTAATTATCCACTTTTTCCTCTTATTCCTGCAAAGGGAAGAACCTGGATAATCTTTATAATATTAAAAAATACTCACCATCACAAACCTGGCTGTCCTGTGTCATAATCCTTAATTATCCACTTTTTCCTCTTATTCCTGCAAAGGGAAGAACCTGGCTCATCTATATAATATTAAAAAATACTCACCATCACAAACCTGGCTGTCCTGTGTCATAATCCTTAATTATCCACTTTTTCCTCTTATTCCTGCAAAGGGAAGAACCTGGATAATCTTTATAATATTAAAAAATACTCACCATCACAAACCTGGCTGTCCTCTGTCATAATCCTTAATTATCCACTTTTTCCTCTTATTCCTGCAAAGGGAAGAACCTGGCTCATCTATATAATATTAAAAAATACTCACCATCACACACCTGGCTGTCCTGTGTCATAATCCTTAATTATCCACTTTTTCCTCTTATTCCTGCAAAGGGAAGAACCTGGATAATCTTTATAATATTAAAAAATACTCACCATCACAAACCTGGCTGTCCTGTGTCATAATCCTTAATTATCCACTTTTTCCTCTTATTCCTGCAAAGGGAAGAACCTGGATAATCTTTATAATATTAAAAAATACTCACCATCACACACCTGGCTGTCCTGTGTCATAATCCTTAATTATCCACTTTTTCCTCTTATTCCTGCAAAGGGAAGAACCTGGATAATCTTTATAATATTCAAAAATACTCACCATCACACACCTGGCTGTCCTGTGTCATAATCCTTAATTATCCACTTTTTCCTCTTATTCCTGCAAAGGGAAGAACCTGGATAATCTTTATAATATTAAAAAATACTCACCATCACAAACCTGGCTGTCCTCTGTCATAATCCTTAATTATCCACTTTTTCCTCTTATTCCTGCAAAGGGAAGAACCTGGCTCATCTATATAATATTAAAAAATACTCACCATGACAAACCTGGCTGTCCTGTGTCATAATCCTTATTTATCCACTTTTTCCTTCTTATTCCTGCAAAGGGAAGAACCTGGCTCATCTATATAATATTAAAAAATACTCACCATGACAAACCTGGCTGTCCTGTGTCATAATCCTTAATTATCCACTTTTTCTTCTTATTCCTGCAAAGGGAAGAACCTGGCTAATCTATATAATATTAAAAAATACTCACCATGACAAACCTGGCTGTCCTGTGTCATAATCCTTAATTATCCACTTTTTCCTCTTATTCCTGCAAAGGGAAGAACCTGGCTCATCTATATAATATTAAAAAATACTCACCATGACAAACCTGGCTGTCCTGTGTCATAATCCTTATTTATCCACTTTTTCCTTCTTATTCCTGCAAAGGGAAGAACCTGGCTCATCTATATAATATTAAAAAATACTCACCATGACAAACCTGGCTGTCCTGTGTCATAATCCTTAATTATCCACTTTTTCTTCTTATTCCTGCAAAGGGAAGAACCTGGCTAATCTATATAATGTTAAAAAATACTCACCATGACAAACCTGGCTGTCCTGTGTCATAATCCTTAATTATCCACTTTTTCCTCTTATTCCTGCAAAGGGAAGAACCTGGCTCATCTACATAATATTAAAAAATACTCACCATCACAAACCTGGCTGTCCTCTGTCATAATCCTTAATTATCCACTTTTTCCTCTTATTCCTGCAAAGGGAAGAACCTGGCTCATCTACATAATATTAAAAAATACTCACCATCACAAACCTGGCTGTCCTGTGTCATAATCTTTATTTATCCACTTTTTCCTCTTATTCCTGCAAAGGGAAGAACCTGGATAATCTTTATAATATTAAAAAATACTCACCATCACAAACCTGGCTGTCCTCTGTCATAATCCTTAATTATCCACTTTTTCCTCTTATTCCTGCAAAGGGAAGAACCTGGCTCATCTATATAATATTAAAAAATACTCACCATCACAAACCTGGCTGTCCTCTGTCATAATCCTTAATTATCCACTTTTTCCTTCTTATTCCTGCAAAGGGAAGAACCTGGCTCATCTATATAATATTAAAAAATACTCACCATCACAAACCTGGCTGTCCTGTGTCATAATCCTTAATTATCCACTTTTTCCTCTTATTCCTGCAAAGGGAAGAACCTGGATAATCTTTATAATATTAAAAAATACTCACCATCACACACCTGGCTGTCCTGTGTCATAATCCTTAATTATCCACTTTTCCTTCTTATTCCTGCAAAGGGAAGAACCTGGCTCATCTATATAATATTAAAAAATACTCACCATCACAAACCTGGCTGTCCTCTGTCATAATCCTTAATTATCCACTTTTTCCTCTTATTCCTGCAAAGGGAAGAACCTGGCTCATCTATATAATATTAAAAAATACTCACCATCACAAACCTGGCTGTCCTCTGTCATAATCCTTAATTATCCACTTTTTCCTTCTTATTCCTGCAAAGGGAAGAACCTGGCTCATCTATATAATATTAAAAAATACTCACCATCACAAACCTGGCTGTCCTGTGTCATAATCCTTAATTATCCACTTTTTCCTCTTATTCCTGCAAAGGGAAGAACCTGGATAATCTTTATAATATTAAAAAATACTCACCATCACACACCTGGCTGTCCTGTGTCATAATCCTTAATTATCCACTTTTTCCTCTTATTCCTGCAAAGGGAAGAACCTGGATAATCTTTATAATATTAAAAAATACTCACCATCACAAACCTGGCTGTCCTCTGTCATAATCCTTAATTATCCACTTTTCCTTCTTATTCCTGCAAAGGGAAGAACCTGGCTCATCTTTATAATATTAAAAAATACTCACCATCACACACCTGGCTGTCCTGTGTCATAATCCTTAATTATCCACTTTTTCCTCTTATTCCTGCAAAGGGAAGAACCTGGATAATCTTTATAATATTAAAAAATACTCACCATCACACACCTGGCTGTCCTGTGTCATAATCCTTAATTATCCACTTTTTCCTCTTATTCCTGCAAAGGGAAGAACCTGGATAATCTTTATAATATTCAAAAATACTCACCATCACAAACCTGGCTGTCCTGTGTCATAATCCTTAATTATCCACTTTTTCCTCTTATTCCTGCAAAGGGAAGAACCTGGATAATCTTTATAATATTAAAAAATACTCACCATCACAAACCTGGCTGTCCTGTGTCATAATCCTTAATTATCCACTTTTTCCTCTTATTCCTGCAAAGGGAAGAACCTGGATAATCTTTATAATATTAAAAAATACTCACCATCACAAACCTGGCTGTCCTCTGTCATAATCCTTAATTATCCACTTTTTCCTTCTTATTCCTGCAAAGGGAAGAACCTGGCTCATCTATATAATATTAAAAAATACTCACCATCACAAACCTGGCTGTCCTGTGTCATAATCCTTAATTATCCACTTTTTCCTCTTATTCCTGCAAAGGGAAGAACCTGGATAATCTTTATAATATTAAAAAATACTCACCATCACACACCTGGCTGTCCTGTGTCATAATCCTTAATTATCCACTTTTTCCTCTTATTCCTGCAAAGGGAAGAACCTGGATAATCTTTATAATATTAAAAAATACTCACCATCACAAACCTGGCTGTCCTCTGTCATAATCCTTAATTATCCACTTTTTCCTCTTATTCCTGCAAAGGGAAGAACCTGGCTCATCTATATAATATTAAAAAATACTCACCATCACAAACCTGGCTGTCCTGTGTCATAATCCTTAATTATCCACTTTTTCCTCTTATTCCTGCAAAGGGAAGAACCTGGCTCATCTATATAATATTAAAAAATACTCACCATCACAAACCTGGCTGTCCTCTGTCATAATCCTTAATTATCCACTTTTTCCTCTTATTCCTGCAAAGGGAAGAACCTGGCTCATCTATATAATATTAAAAAATACTCACCATCACACACCT
This sequence comes from Pantherophis guttatus, assembly GCF_059756535.1. Classification (NCBI taxonomy): domain Eukaryota; kingdom Metazoa; phylum Chordata; class Lepidosauria; order Squamata; family Colubridae; genus Pantherophis; species Pantherophis guttatus. The sequence goes on along the minus strand of NC_142080.1, from coordinate 10,173,430 downwards.
GGCTGTCCTGTGTCATAATCCTTAATTATCCACTTTTTCCTCTTATTCCTGCAAAGGGAAGAACCTGGCTCATCTATATAATATTAAAAAATACTCACCATCACACACCTGGCTGTCCTGTGTCATAATCCTTAATTATCCACTTTTTCCTCTTATTCCTGCAAAGGGAAGAACCTGGCTCATCTATATAATATTAAAAAATACTCACCATCACACACCTGGCTGTCCTGTGTCATAATCCTTAATTATCCACTTTTTCCTCTTATTCCTGCAAAGGGAAGAACCTGGATAATCTTTATAATATTAAAAAATACTCACCATCACAAACCTGGCTGTCCTCTGTCATAATCCTTAATTATCCACTTTTTCCTCTTATTCCTGCAAAGGGAAGAACCTGGCTCATCTATATAATATTAAAAAATACTCACCATCACACACCTGGCTGTCCTGTGTCATAATCCTTAATTATCCACTTTTTCCTCTTATTCCTGCAAAGGGAAGAACCTGGATAATCTTTATAATATTAAAAAATACTCACCATCACACACCTGGCTGTCCTGTGTCATAATCCTTAATTATCCACTTTTTCCTCTTATTCCTGCAAAGGGAAGAACCTGGATAATCTTTATAATATTAAAAAATACTCACCATCACAAACCTGGCTGTCCTGTGTCATAATCCTTAATTATCCACTTTTTCCTCTTATTCCTGCAAAGGGAAGAACCTGGCACATCTATATAATATTAAAAAATACTCACCATCACAAACCTGGCTGTCCTGTGTCATAATCCTTAATTATCCACTTTTCCTTCTTATTCCTGCAAAGGGAAGAACCTGGCTCATCTTTATAATATTAAAAAATACTCACCATCACAAACCTGGCTGTCCTCTGTCATAATCCTTAATTATCCACTTTTTCCTCTTATTCCTGCAAAGGGAAGAACCTGGCTCATCTATATAATATTAAAAAATACTCACCATGACAAACCTGGCTGTCCTGTGTCATAATCCTTAATTATCCACTTTTCCCCCTTATTCCTGCAAAGGGAAGAACCTGGCTCATCTATATAATATTCAAAAATACTCACCATCACAAACCTGGCTGTCCTGTGTCATAATCCTTAATTATCCACTTTTTCCTCTTATTCCTGCAAAGGGAAGAACCTGGATAATCTTTATAATATTAAAAAATACTCACCATCACAAACCTGGCTGTCCTGTGTCATAATCCTTAATTATCCACTTTTTCTTCTTATTCCTGCAAAGGGAAGAACCTGGCTAATCTTTATAATATTAAAAAATACTCACCATCACAAACCTGGCTGTCCTCTGTCATAATCCTTAATTATCCACTTTTCCCCCTTATTCCTGCAAAGGGAAGAACCTGGCTCATCTATATAATATTAAAAAATACTCACCATGACAAACCTGGCTGTCCTGTGTCATAATCCTTAATTATCCACTTTTTCCTCTTATTCCTGCAAAGGGAAGAACCTGGCTCATCTATATAATATTCAAAAATACTCACCATCACAAACCTGGCTGTCCTGTGTCATAATCCTTAATTATCCACTTTTTCTTCTTATTCCTGCAAAGGGAAGAACCTGGCTCATCTATATAATATTAAAAAATACTCACCATCACAAACCTGGCTGTCCTGTGTCATAATCCTTAATTATCCACTTTTTTCTCTTATTCCTGCAAAGGGAAGAACTTGGCTAATCTATATAACATTAAAAAATACTCACCATCACAAACCTGGCTGTCCTGTGTCATAATCCTTAATTATCCACTTTTTCCTCTTATTCCTGCAAAGGGAAGAACCTGGCTCATCTATATAATATTAAAAAATACTCACCATCACAAACCTGGCTGTCCTCTGTCATAATCCTTAATTATCCACTTTTTCTTCTTATTCCTGCAAAGGGAAGAACCTGGCTAATCTTTATAATATTAAAAAATACTCACCATCACAAACCTGGCTGTCCTCTGTCATAATCCTTAATTATCCACTTTTCCCCCTTATTCCTGCAAAGGGAAGAACTTGGCTAATCTATATAACATTAAAAAATACTCACCATCACAAACCTGGCTGTCCTGTGTCATAATCCTTAATTATCCACTTTTTCCTCTTATTCCTGCAAAGGGAAGAACCTGGCTCATCTATATAATATTAAAAAATACTCACCATCACAAACCTGGCTGTCCTGTGTCATAATCCTTAATTATCCACTTTTTCTTCTTATTCCTGCAAAGGGAAGAACCTGGCTAATCTTTATAATATTAAAAAATACTCACCATCACAAACCTGGCTGTCCTCTGTCATAATCCTTAATTATCCACTTTTCCCCCTTATTCCTGCAAAGGGAAGAACCTGGCTCATCTATATAATATTAAAAAATACTCACCATGACAAACCTGGCTGTCCTGTGTCATAATCCTTAATTATCCACTTTTTCCTCTTATTCCTGCAAAGGGAAGAACCTGGCTCATCTATATAATATTCAAAAATACTCACCATCACAAACCTGGCTGTCCTGTGTCATAATCCTTAATTATCCACTTTTTCTTCTTATTCCTGCAAAGGGAAGAACCTGGCTCATCTATATAATATTAAAAAATACTCACCATCACAAACCTGGCTGTCCTGTGTCATAATCCTTAATTATCCACTTTTTTCTCTTATTCCTGCAAAGGGAAGAACTTGGCTAATCTATATAACATTAAAAAATACTCACCATCACAAACCTGGCTGTCCTGTGTCATAATCCTTAATTATCCACTTTTTCCTCTTATTCCTGCAAAGGGAAGAACCTGGCTCATCTATATAATATTAAAAAATACTCACCATCACAAACCTGGCTGTCCTGTGTCATATTCCACCAATATTGACTGTCTCCTGATTATTGGCCCAAAGTCCCTGGGCGAACTGTCATCTGTAAAGCAGAACTCGAACTCATGCTGCCTATTGCTGGAGAAGGATTCCTCCTTTCCTGGCTTGTGGCCCAGGCACCCACCTGGCTCTCCTGCCTATTCCAGGACTAGAACTCCCAAATCCGGGGTTCCTAGCTCGCTGCCTTCATTTCTAAAGGAAATTGGCCCCCATTGAGGATGGGAGTGGATGCCAACCTCTCCCAACTGTCAGAGAACCTGAGCCCAGGTGGCACCTCCTGGCAACCTGCCTGCAAAGGGCGTGTCTGCCCACCCATTGGCTGTTGCTTAGTGACCTGTGGGGGGGGGTCATCTCTGATGTCACAGGGGAGGGAGGGGAGGGGGCAGGTGTGGATGTAACCAGGGATGGGTTCTAAAATTTTAAACTACTGGTTCTGTGGGTGTGGCTTATTTTGTGGGCGTGGCTTGATGGTCATGTGACAATGGGTGTGGCTTGATGGACATGTTATTGGGTAGGCGTGGTCAACTCAATGTCCCTCACGTCAAGGGGTTCCTCGCCTGGCCCCTCCCCTCCCAGCAGAAATATTTCAGTCCTAACGTCGCCTATAAAATAGCCATTCGTGGAAGACAACCTGCCTATTGTTCAAAAGAGCCATTAGTACAGGGGTCCCCAAACTTTTTAAGCAGGGGGCCAATTCACGGTCCCTCAAACTGTTGGGGGGCCGGATCAGCTGACTAGGTGGCCATGTGACTAGGTGGGCGTGGCTAGGTCATGTGACTGGGTGGGCCAATTTAACAGTCCATTGAACAATGCACACAAATTAAACTTTAATTTGTTTTGCTCCTGGGGGTGTTTTATTTGGTTTTGTTTGCACGTTGCTCTTTTGGTTGCCTTTTCTTTTTATTGGATCGTTTTTTTCAGTTGTTTAGGAGTCTCAGTTTCTTCTCAGCCCCAAGGAGCTTGAGAAATCTCTCTCTCTCTGTCTTTCTCTATCTCTTTGTCTCTCTCTCTCTTTCCTTCCCTCTCTTTTCTCTCTCTCTCTTTCTCTCTCCTCCCTTTCTCTCTCTTTCATTCTTTCTCTCTCCTCCCTCTTTCTTTCATTCTATTTCTCTTTCTCTCTCTCTCTTTCATTCTCTTTCTCTCTCCTCCCTTTCTTTTTCATTCTCTTTCTCTCTCCTCCCTCTTTCTCTTTCATTCTCTTTCTCTCTACCCCCCCTTTCTGTCCCTCTCTCTCTTATTCATTCTTTCTCTCTCCTCCCTTTCTTTCATTCTTTCTCTTTCTTTCTCTCTCTCTCTCCCCCTCTCTCTTTCTGTCCCTCTTTCTCTCTTTCTTTCTCTCTCTCCCTCTCTCTCTCTCTCGCCCCTCCCTTTATCTCTCTCTCCCCCTTTTTCTCTTTCATTCTTTCTCTGTTCTGTTTCTTTCTCTTTCTCTCTTTCTCTTTCCCTTTCCTTCTCTCTCCCTATTCTCTTTCTGTCTCTCTCTCTCTTTTCTCTCTCCCCCCTCTTTTTCTCTTTCATTCTTTCTCTCTCTCTCTTTCTCTTTCTCTCTCCCTCTCTTTCTCTTTCCCTCTCTCTTTCCTCCTCTCCCTCCCTCCCTCTTCTCTTTCTCGTCCAGGAAAAACAAGCGCAACGCAACGAAGAGAAAACGATGGAGGCCCGAGAACCGGACTGTCCCGAAGCTTCTGAGAACTGCCAGGTTTTCCAGGCCTTTGGGGACACAGGAGGGGGAGCTATGTGGATATTTGGGGTATCTGTGTTTAACAGGGCAGCCCCCCCATTTTTTTCCCTTCTTCTACCTCTCCTGGTGGAGATACAGAAGCCGCAGAAAGAAACCGTCAAAAATAGTGAGACACGATTCCTTTTCCTTGCACAAAGCCCATCTCCGGCCATTTTTGCCTCGGGGATCTGGGGAAGGTTATTTTGCATCCGTTTCTAGATATTTTTTTTACCCCCTCGGGTTCGTTCTCCTCCTTGCACAAAAAAATCCAGAAAGCCCTTGCCAAAAATTCATGCCGCAATATATATATTAAGAGCCTTGGTGGCACAGCAGACTAAAGCACTGTTAAGTAACACCAGCTGCCTGCAATGACTGCGAGTTCAAATCTCACCAGGCTCAAGGATGACTCAGCCTTCCGTCCTTCCGAGGTAGGTAAAATGAGGACCCGGATTGTGGGGGCAATAAGCTGACTTTGTATTTATTTATTTATTTATTTATTTATTAGATTTTTATACCGCCCCCTCTCCCGAAGGACTCGGGGCGGTGAACAGCCAAAGTTAAAAACATACAATATAAACAATTAAAAATACGTTTAAAACAGAATTAAATCTAAAATGGCTCCCCAATTTAAAATGCCTTACCCATACCCCTATAAAAAGACGAATTTAAAATTTAAAAATTTAAAATTTCCACATTTAAAAAGGGGGAAGATTTAGGCCAGGCCAGCTTGATAAAATAGAAAGGTCTTAAGCGCGCGGCGGAAGGTGCGCAGATCCGGGATCCTACGTATCTCCGGGGGGAGCTCGTTCCAAATCGTAGGTGCCCCCACAGAGAAGGCTCTCCCCCTAGGGGCCGACAGCCGACATTGTTTGGCCGACGGCACCCGGAGGAGCCCCTCTCTATGGGAGCGTACTGGCCGGTGGGAGGCTATTGGTGGTAGCAGGCGGTCCCGTAAATAACCAGGTCCTAAGCCATGGAGCGCTTTGAAGGTGATAACCAGAACCTTGAAGCGCACTCGGAAGACCACCGGGAGCCAGTGCAGCTCGCGCAGGAGAGGCGTTACATGGGAGCGCCATGTCGCTCCCATCACTACCCGTGCGGCCGCACTCTGCGCCAGTTGGAGCCTCCGAGTGCACCTCAAGGGGAGCCCCATGTAGAGAGCGTTACAATAGTCCAGACGAGAAGTAACGAGGGCATGAGTGACTGTGTGTAGGGAGTCCCGATCTAGATAGGGACGCAACTGGCGAATCAGGCGAACCTGATGAAAAATCCTCCCGGACACGGCCGTCACATGCTCTTCTAACGACAGCCGTGAATCCAGGAGGACACCCAAGTTGCGAGCCCTATCCGTGGGGGCCAATGATTCGCCCCCAATAGTCAGCGATGGCATTAGCTGACTATATCGGGACGTCGGAAACCACAGCCACTCGGTCTTGGATGGGTTGAGCCTGAGCCTGTTCCTCCCCATCCAGATCCGTACGGCCTCCAGGCACTGGGACATCACTTCAAGGGCATCGTTGGGGTGGTCCGGGGTGGAGATGTACAGCTGGGTGTCATCCGCGTACTGATGGTGCTTCACCCCAAAACCACGGATGATCTCGCCCAGCGGCTTTACATAAATGTTGAACAAAAGGGGCGAGAGGATCGATCCCTGCGGCACCCCACATATGAGGGGCCTCGGGGTCGACCTCTGCCCCCCTGTCAACACAGACTGCGACCGGTCGGAGAGAAAGGAGGAGAACCACCTTAGTACGGTGCCTCCCACCCCCAACTCTTCCAACCGGTGCAGCATGATACCATGGTCGATGGTATCAAAAGCCGCTGAGAGATCTAACAGGACCAGGACAGAGGAGCGGCCCGAAAGCCCTACTAAGCAGGTATATACAAAAGTATGAAGGCTATTGCTTAATGCACTGTAAGCCGCCCTGAGTCTCCGGAGAAGGGCGGCATATAAATCGAACCAATATATATATATATATATATATTTTCTACGTCCAGAGATTTCTTCCTGCCTCGCCTTTTTTTCCCAGGGGTGGAAAGCGCAGTCTAGGGTGGGGAAAAACAACTTTGCAAATGCAGAATCAGCTCTGCAAGGTGGGAATAGAATCCCAGGGCTGGAAGGGACCTCGGAGGTCATCTAGTCCAACCCCCTGCTCAGGCAGGAGACCCTGTACCATTCCAGACAAGTGCCTGTCCAATCTCTTCTTGAAAGCCTCCAGTGATGGGGCACTTACAACTTCTGGTGGCAAGCCGTGCCGCTGGTTAATTGTTCTCACTGTCAGGAAATTTCTCCTTGGTTCTAGGTTGCTTCTCTCCGTGATGAGTTTCCATCCGTTGCTTCCTGTCCTGCTTTCAAGTGCTTTGGAGAATAGGTGGGGAATACTCCTCTTCCTTGGGGCAGCCCCTCAAATATTGGAACCCTGCTATCATGTCTCCCCTAGTCCTTTTCATTAAAAGTATAGTATAGTATAGTATAGTATAGTATAGTATAGTATGGAATGGAATGGAATGGAATGGAATGGAATGGAATGGAATGGAATAGAATAGAATAGAATAGAATAGAATAGAATAGAATAGAATAGAATAGAATAGAATATAGAATTAGAATGAACAGGAATAGAATAGAATAATAAATATGGAATGGAATGGAATGGAATGGAATGGAATGGAATGGAATAGAATAGAATAGAATAGAATAGAATAGAATAGAATAGAATAGAATAGAATAGAATATAGAATTAGAATGAACAGGAATAGAATAGAATAATAAATATGGAATGGAATGGAATGGAATGGAATAGAATAGAATAGAATAGAATAGAATAGAATAGAATAGAATAGAATATAGAATTAGAATGAACAGGAATAGAATAGAATAATAAATATGGAATGGAATGGAATGGAATGGAATGGAATGGAATAGAATAGAATAGAATAGAATAGAATAGAATAGAATAGAATAGAATAGAATAGAATAGAATATAGAATTAGAATGAACAGGAATAGAATAGAATAATAAATATGGAATGGAACAGAACAGAACAGAACAGAACAGAATAGAATAGAATAACAGAATTGGAAGGGACTTTGGAGGTCTTCTAGTCCAACCCTCTGCTCAGGCAGAAAACCCTACACCACTTCAGACAAATGATTATCCAATCTCTTCTTAAAAACTTCCAGTGTTGGAGCATCCACAACTTCTGGAGGCAAGTCGTTCCACTGTTTAATTGTCCTCACTGTCAGGAAATTCCTCCTTAGTTCTAAGTTGCTTCTCTCCTTGATTAGTTCCCACCCATCGCTTCTTGTCCTGCCCTCGGGTGCTTTGGAGAACAGCTTGACTCCCTCTTCTTTGGGGCAGCCCCTGAGATACTGGAAGACTGCTATCATGTCTCCTCTAGTCCTTCTTTTCATCAAACTAGACATACCCAGTTCCTGCAACCGTTCTTCGTATGTTTTAGCCTCCAGTCCCCTGATCCTCTTGGTTGCTCTTCTCTGCACTTTTTCTAGAGTCTCCACATCTGTTTTATAGTGTGATGGCCAAAACTGGATGCAGGAGTCCAAGTGTGGCCTTACCAAGGCCTTATAAAGTGGTATTAACACTTCACGTGATCTTGATTCTACCCCTCTGGGCATTCCTTAACTTTGTTGGCTGCTGCTGCACACGGCTGGCTCATAGTTAAGTGATTGTTCGCTTGGATTCCAAGATCCAAACGATTTTCCAGTTTACCGTGAATTTTGGCAATTGGCAAGACTAAAACGGAATACGCAAGAGTCATCGAAGAAGACGCCCATCATTTATTTGTAAGGTTCTGCTTGTTCGTTTGTTTGTTTGAAAAAAAACCCCACATCCTGATAACTCAAACAAAGGTTTAACCACCTTTTGTAAAAATCAGACTAAAGCACCTTTGGGTCTCCCCCGAATATTTATATTTTCTTAGCAGTGTATATATTTCTTTGGCAAGGAATGGCCCGAAACAGGAATGGCAGTGCAAAAATTTCGGCCAGGGTTTCTCAACCGTGGGCCTCTGGAAAACGCGTGGACTTCCAATTCCCAGAATTCCCCAGCCAGCAAAGACCACACATCTGCCAGAGGCCACGGTTGAGAAACGCTGATCTAGAACAGTGATGGCGAACCTTTGGCACGCGTGCCACACGTGGCACATGGAGCCCTCTCTGCGGGCACGCGAGCCGTCGCCCAGCTCAGTACCACCCCATATGTGTGCATGCCTACCGCCAAGCAGCTGATTTTTGGGTCTCCGCTACGCATGCATGGGGGGGCGGAGCACATGCAGGAAATGCGTGTGCATGCCCGGGGGTTGCGCGTACATGCTGGGGGGCGGTGGCGCACCCCCTGCGGCCCATTTTGGGCCTAGCAGGCCTCCCTGCAGCCTCTTGGACCAAAAACGGGCCACAGAGGCTGCAGGGAAGCCTGCTAGGCCCAAAACGGGGCGGAGGGGTCATGCACGCATGCACGGGGGACAGGGCGCAGGGGGCCATGCACATTGCATTATGGGTACAGGCATGCACGCGTGCTGTTCCATGTGCATGCATGCACTTTCGGCACGCGACGACAAAAGCTGGGATGATCTAGATCATCCCAGCTCTTCGGGAACCTGCTTTTAGTTGCATGCATTGCAACAGCCCATCTTAAATCTCCGTGCCAAATTGCTGGTTGTAAAGTACAGGGTGATTTCCAAATTTTAATAATTACAGGATGAGAAATATTTGATGACTCCCAGCTCTGGTTCGTGGTTACTGCTGGCAACCGTCCAATGAAGAGCAAGTCCCTCGCAAGAATGGCTTACGCCTCAAAACCTCACGGCTGTTGTGGCCCCGCCCTCTGAGCCTGTCCCATCAGAGGAAGAAAGCTCCGAGCATGAGGAAGAGGAGTCAGCCAGGCCTCCCTCTCCAGGCCCCTCCCCTCTGGCACTGTCTCAGGTGCCGGCCGAGGGAGAGGAGATTAGCAGGGAGACAGGTGGCTCGGATGAGAGCGGAGGAGAAACATCATTCCTGGACGCACGCCTCCGAAGGCGTGATAAACGATTGCAGCAGCTCAGGAGGCGTGCTAGGGATTAGAACTGAGTCACTGGACCACACCCCAGAGACTATATAATAGAGGGTGGTGGCCAGTGATCCTTGTGACGAACAAAACTAACCTTGGATAGTCACTAAAGCCTCGTTCGGAACTGCTGGGAGGAATATTTATTGTTGTTGGACGTTTGGAAGCTGAGTATTTATCTTTCTGTTTTTCTGTGGAAATAAAAGCACTTGGCAGACGGCGTGTATATCGCTGCCAAGTTGGAGATAAAGAGCTGGGTGTGTTCCAAGTGCTTCCTTAACCCTCGGCTGGTTGTGTTTGTGTGTGTGTGTGGACGGGGACAGATCAACGGCAGGGAAGAGCCTTGTCCTTTTAGTTTTTCTCCCTTTCCCAACCCGGATCTCCATCTAAAGAGCGAGGCGGATGTCCAGAGACACCCGTGCAAATGGAGGTCCCATTTCGCATTTGGAATTCCAGCCACTGGCCAAAAAAGGCAGATGGTCTGGCGTGCTTTGCAAAGTTGCATCCTTCCTCCGTGGTTTTGGGCAACGGGCGATCCCCGAAATCGGAGCCGGCTCTTGGGAGGATTGGGAGCTGGTTTCTCGCCTGCAGGAAGAGAGGATGGAAAAATGGTTTTAGCGCCGTGAACATTTGGGGCTGTGAAATTAAAATCTGGAATGGAAAAAAAGGGATCGCAATTCCCTCTGATTCCCAAACGTGTGTTTGAAGGCAACTTGGATTTGTTTGGGAAAGTCCACGTTTCAGATGTCGTTGAATTGATCCTGCGGTTGAGACGCTGACTTTTTTTTTCTTTTTTTTTGTAATAATTTTTTATTTTATTTTTTTAACGTACAAAAATTCCAGTTTCAATTGACCAGTGTGTTGTCAGGGTACAAATCATTTTAGAAAGTAATAATCGAAGTATTCACAACAATAATCGTTGCATTAATATCAATTGTATTAATGTTAATAACTGTAATAATCATACTATTTATTTAACCAAGTTAACCTATCTTCCTTATATCATTGATCCTTTCACATATTTCCCTCTTTCTAGCTCCTGTTTTTGTCAGCTAGCCGTTGACAAAATAACTCCCAAGTCAAAAAATATTCATTCTTTTTTTTTCTTTAATTGTAAATGTTAGCTTATTCATTTCTGCACATTCTAATATTTTTCTAATCACTTCTTCATCTGTTGGTTTTCCATTGTTGTGCAAATACTCTTCTTGCTGCAGTCAATATATGTAAAATCAGATATACATTCCCTTTTGTTGGGAAAATACCCAACAAAAATGCCTCTGGTTTCAAGTCTATAAGTTGTTTTATCATTTTTTTCCAACCATGTATTTTTGTCCAGTATTTTTTTGCTTTTTGACATGTCCACCACATATGATAGTATGAACCGGGTATCTGGTGACATTTCCAGCCAGTCAGTTCTTAAATGGTTCTCCGACTGAGCCTGCGAAGCTGTCCCTGGAACTGCCTGCCACTTGAGAAAAAAACAGAAGTGTGGGAGACCCTTAAAAAAAACTGCTGGTGGTGAGTGAAATCTCGTTTATCAGGAGGGGAAGATTTAGGGATCAAATGAAATTCTGAATAATGGCGATCATAGATGTGACTTTTAGAAATATATATATATATATAAAAATAAGCTTCTCACACAGAGTTTTCCGGACTTCAGTCTGTCCTCAGGATCCGCAATAGCATGGCATGGACCTCTTCATCCATGTACCCCTGCATTGGAGAAAAAAATCCCCCCAATAATGTAGATTCTAGCATCACTGGCCCACGCAAGGATTTCCCTTCAAAGCAAACACTCATTCTTCAATTTCTTTGCCAGAAACAAATCTAAAAGTGGTAGTCCTTGATCTACGACCATAATTGGAAGCCGGGGTGGCGCAGTGGTGAGAATGCAGTATTGCAGGCTAATTCTGCCCACTGCCAGCAGTTCGATCCTGACCAGCTCAAGGTTGACTCGTCCTTCTGTCCTTCCGAGGTCGGTTAAATGAGGACCCAGATTGTTAGGGGCAAGAGGTTGACTCTGTAAACTGCTTAGAGAGGGCTGGAAAGCTGTATATGAATCTAAGAGCTATTGCTATGGCTATTCTATTCTATTCTATTTTTTCTGTTCTATTTTCTATTCTATTCTATTCTGAATTCTATTCTATTCTATTCTCTATTCATTCTATTCTATTCTCTATTCTATTCTATTTTATTCTATAGAGAAAGGGGCGAGGGGGAGAGAGAAAGGGGGAGAAAGGGAGCAGGCAGATAGATAGGGAGAGGAGACAAAGAGAAAGAGAGAAGGAGAGAGGAGGAAAAGAGGGAGGAGGAGAGAGGGAGAGAAAGGGAGAGTGAGGGAAAGGAGAGATGGGGAGAGAGAGAAAGAGACAGAGGGAGAGAAGAAGACATGGGGAGAGAGAGAGAGAAGAAGAAGAGAGGGAGAGAGAGAGAAAGGAGAGGGGGGAGAGAGGGAGAGAGAGAAAGGAGAGAGGAAGAGGGAAGAAAGGGAGAGAGAGAGAAGGAGAGAGAAAAAGAAAAAGAGGGAGAGAGGGAGAAAGGAGAGAGGGAGAGAGAAGAGGGGGAGAGAAGGAGAGAAAGAGAAGAAGAGAGGGAGAAAAAGAGGACGAGGGAGAGATAAAGGGAGAGAAGAGAGGAAGAAAGACGAGGGAGAGATAAAGGGAGAGAAGAGAGGGAGAGAGAAGGAGAGAGAAGGAGATAGGGAGAGAGAGAGAAAGGAGAGGGAAAGTGAAAGGGAGAGGGAGAGAAAGAGGAGAAGAGGGAGGGAGATGAGAGAGGGGGAGAGATAAAGGGAGAGGAGAGAGGGAGAAAGAAGAAGAGGGGGAAAGAGGGAGAGAAAGAGAGAGAAGAAGAGAGGGAGAAAAAGAGGAGAGAGAGATAAAGGGAGAGGAGAGAGGGAGAAAGAAGAGGGAGAGAAAGAGGGGGAGAAAGGTGGAGAGAGAAGAGAGAAGAGAGAAAGAGGAGAGAGGGAGAGAGAGAAAAGAGAGAGAGGGAGAAGGAAAGAGAGGGAAAGGAGGGAGAGGAGAGAAAGCTGCTGGAAGCTCCCACCTATCTTACCTGGGCTGCATTGAGCAGGTGAGTCCTGTATATGGCCACGATCTCTTGGTGGTTCTTTTGCGCAACCTGAAAGAAGCCAAGCGAAGGGGTGAGAAACGGCCCATGGGGGCTCAGCAGTCAGCAGACTCAACAACCCCATACAGGCAGTCCTCAACTTACGACCATCCTTTCAGCAACCCAGAGCCTCCTTGACTCTGCATAATGACTGCAGAATGGGAAGAGCTGGAATCGCATGGCCGCCTCGCTTAAGCAACGGCAACAATTTATTCGTCATAATTCTGGGCTCCATTGTAAGTCGTAAGTCGAGGACCAGCTGTCGTGCATAACATACAGCATAAAAACCAATTTCCCCAGCCACTACTCCACAGAGATTAGCTGGACCGCGTGGCGAAGGAAAGATAATATATAGGGCAGAGCAAGGCGGGAATGGCGGTTCCAGCAGGTGGTCGATTTTACCGGTTCTCCGAACCGGCTGAATCCCTGTGCAAAAGTCTTGGTAGGGTTCGCCAGGACCAACTGGTCGAAATAGTACAAATGCCAGCACCAGAATCGCTTCGTATCGCAAGTGTCGCACCCCCACGCCAAGTCCTGTGTGACTCACCTCGTTCTGCAGGATCAGCCGAGTGCGTTCGCTCCGTAGGTTCAAGATTTCGCTCGAGAGCTTCTCCGTTTCCTTCAGCAGCTTCTTGATCTGAGGGGAAACCAAATCAGACGGCACGGGTATAGTCCTCGACGTACGACCGCAGAGGAGGCCAACACTTCTGTGCTTAAGCGAGGCAGTGGTGAAGTGAGTTTTTCCCCCATTTTACGACCTTTCTGGCCACGGTCGTTAAGTGAATCGCCGCAGTTGTTAAAGTTAGGAACGTGGTTGTTAAACGAATCCAGCTTCCCCATCGACTTTGCGGGTCAGAAAGTCAAAAAAGGGAATCAGGTGACCCTGGGACACTGCAACCGTCATAAGTACATGCCAGTTGCCAAGTGCCCGAATTTTGATCACGCGACCGCGGGGATGCCACAAAGGTCGTAAATGTGAAAAACGGTCATAACTCACTTTTTTCAGTGCCATTGTAACTTCGAACAGTTGCTAAATGGATAGGTGTAATTGTTGTGGTCCGCCAGCAGCCCATGGAGCTGGCAGCGGAGTCGGACAGTGAGGAGGCTGGGGAGGATCATGGGCCAGTCCTGGTATCTGGGGAAGGCCCGGACGAGGGCTCTGCGTCGGAGGCAGAGATGGGGCCAGGGCCATCTGGGAGTGATACACAGACTCCGGAGCCCCCAGAGTCAGACAGCAGAGACGTAGAGAAACAGGAGGAGCCTGTTCCTAGTGCGTACATGCGCAGAGCTGCCAGAAGGCATGAACAGTTAAAACAAAAGGGTAAACTCGGGAGTAAGGCCTGGAGATGATTGGCGCCTTCCAAAAGGCTTAAAAGAGAAGCAAAGGCACACGGGCCCTTTGCAGGAAAGCAACGTTGTTAACTCTGTTCCCAGTCGGCATCTCTGTTTGATTCTGGAATCCGTGTGGCTTTGCCAAGTAGGCTGGAAACAGCAAAAAACGGGCCTTCCCCACCCCCCCACCCCCGAGGCCATCCAGAGGCAGGAAACAGCCTATTTCCCTACTTCTGGTGGGCCCAGGAGGCCCAAAAATCAGCTGAGCTCGCGTGCCCACTGATATGATCAGGTGGCATGCATGCCATAGGTTCGCCATCACACGGGTCTAGGGTCTCCTGCTTGAGCAGGGGTTGGGCTAGAAGACCTCCGAGGTCCCTTCCAACTCCGTTAACTTTCACATATCATCTTGTGTATGGGTTTAAGATACCTGATACAGCCACTTGTCATAGGGTCTCCTACTTGTACAGAGGGTTGGACTAGAAGCAGAAGGTGGCATTCAGCCGGTTTGCACAAAACTGTAGCGGCAATCGCACCTTTCCCAGCTCGGAAAGGTGCGCAGACAGTGCACGCACGCGATGTGAGCGTGCGGGGGTAGAACTGGTGGTAAGACCTCCAAGGTCCCTTCCACCTCTGCGATTCTGTTAAAAGTTGCCTCTTCTCCCCGCCCCCTTTGGTTCTTACCTTGGCGTCTCTCTCCTGGCACATCTTGGCGATGTCGTCCACTTTCTTATTCAGCTTGTCCACGTTGCCCTCCAACTTCTGGGACTTCCCTCTCAGCTCCTCCACTTCCTCCTCGTGCTCCAGAGCTTCGGCCATCAGCTCTTGAGTCTTCCGCAGTTCGCGGTCCAGGGCTTCCTTGTGACGGGTAGATGCTCCCCTGGCTTCCTCGTATTTCTCCCGGAGAGCCGCCAGTTCCTCCCCCAGGACCTGAGCCCTGGTGGATAGCATGCTGCAGATCTTCTCGTACTTGCCGAGGACTTGTTCTTCCTCCCGGCGCAGGTCAGCCATCTGGGCCAGGACTCGGTCCAGGAGCTGCATCAGGCTGGCTGCCTTGAGGCCACCTTGAGTCACCTGAGATGCAACCAGCAGCTTCTTCATCTCCTGCAAGCCTTTCTCCAGTTCCACCATCTGCTCTCTGACCTTCCAGTTTTCCCCGATGACCTCGGAGGCCTCCAAGAAGATCTCTTGACCGGTTTTGTCATCGTCGGGGCTCCTGGGATCAAGCAGGAGGGTCCGGTCGGCCTCCAAGGCACGGTTCTCCTCTTCCATCTCGGACACCAGCTGCAAGGCCTCGTTCTGCTTCCTCACCACGTTGTCCAGCTTCCAGTGGAGCTCCTTCAAGATGCAGCTGTCCAGGTTGTCGCCGATGATGCCGCTGGCGTCTTGGTTCACCTTCTTGAGGAAGTTGTTCCTCACGAACATCACCTCCTTCCTCTGCTCCTCCAGCTTCAGGCGCAGCTTGCCCGATTCCTCTTTCTCCAGCGAGAGATCCTGGGACAAGACCTCCACCGTCCGTTTCAGCTCTTCCACCAGGCGCTCGGTCTTCTCTGCCCGAGGAGAACCCTCCGTGGAGCCATGTAACTTCTGAAGTTCTTCCTGAAGCTTCTCCCTTTCCCTGCTCAGCTGGGCCAATTCCTGCACCAGGCCGCCGTTGTTCTGCTTGAGGTCCCACACTTCCTTCTCCATGTCAGAGCTTCTCCGATGGCATGGACGGGCCTTGCTTTCCACCCCCTCAGGTTTCGGCCTGAGCTTCACCTGCCCCACAAGACCATTATGGAGCTGGGTCTTTTCTACCCCATCTTTCTGCAGCTCCTTGACGGTCTCTAAGCGAGCCGGCTCGTGGCTAGAGCCATTCTTCTCTTCTTCAGGAAGACCGTTGCCGTTGACCAAGGTTTTGGAAGGAGGCTCCAAAATGGCTTCTTGGAGAGGTCGAGCTTTGTCCACGAGAGCAGAACAGGCCTGTTCCAGGTTAGCCAGAGCCCCCTCCAGGCCGGTGACAACCTTCTTCCAGGCCGTGACGCATTTCTTAACTGCGCCGGATGGCACCGCTTGGAACTGCAGCCTGCTGCGGACGGCCTCCTCGGCTTCCTTCTTCAGGTCCTCGTTTTCAGCCAACATGGCCACCATCTCCTCCCGGGCCCTGAACTGGGTCTCCTCCATCTCCTTAATGCACTGGGCCACCTTCGCCTGGGCAAGGCTGGTCTCGGGAGGACTGGCCAGGTGTTTTCCCAGGAGCCCCCGCAGCCTTCGGTTCTCGTCGCCCAACTGCTGCGTCCGACCCTCCATCTCCTTGAGGGCCGCGTTCTGCGACTTCTTCTTGGCTTCGAAGACCCCGATGACGGCCCTCATGTTCTCCATGTGCCCCTCCATCTCCTCCACCCGCCTGACCGCGGTGGCCTTCTCCTCCAGGGCTGCCTGGAGCTCATTCCGCAGGTGCTTCAGCTCCTCCGCCTCTTCTTCGCCAGGCCACCGGACCGTCCCGGCGGGCTGGAGCTTGGTGGGACTGGTCACCTCACCTTGCATTGAAGCTTTGGCCAGCTCCTTCTCTGCTTCCTGCTGCTTCTTCCTCTCCTTCAGGTCTCGGACTTGCTGGGCTAGAAGGTCCAGGCAGTGGTCCCCTTCCGTGTGATCGTGGCCGAGGTGCCGACTCAGCTGCCGCCAGTCGCGGACACGTCCCTCCCGATCTGGCAGGAGTTGGCCGATCTCCTGTACTTGGTCCCAGACCTTCTCCTTCAAGAGCTGGCACCCCTTGGAGAAGACCTGGCACTCTTTGGTCTTTTGGTCCAGCTGCAGTTCCAGCTGGATCACTTTCATCTTTTCCTCCCGGAATCTGCTCTGCCATTCCCGTAACTCGGAGCCTTCCTCCGCCTCTCCTTCATCGTCGCTCTGGTCGCCCGCCTCGCTCTGGAAAGCCAAGCTACTCACGTCGGTGTCTTTCCCGCTCTCGGAGGGCACCTGCGGGAAAAGGGACAGAAATCACACAGGTAGTCCTCGACTTGCCTTGACTCAAGGGAGGTACTAATCCCACTCTATAAAGCCTTAGTAAGTCCACACCTAGAGTCCTGCATCCAGTTTTGATCACCACACTATAAAAAAGATGTTGAGACTCTAGATAAAGTGCAGAGAAGAGCAATCAAGAGGATTAGGGGACTGGAGGCTAAAACATACAATGAACGGTTGCAGGAACTGAGTTATGTCTAGTCTGGTGAAGAGAAGGACCAGGGGAGACAGGAGAGCATCTTCCAGTACTTGAGGGGCTGCCCCAGAGAGTAGGAAGGGGGTCAAGCTATTTTCCAAGGCACCCGAAGGCCAGACAAGGAAGAATGGATGGAAACTGATCAAGGAGAGATTTCAATTACACTTTCAATGACCTACGACCACAATTGAGCCCCGAATTGATGTTGCTAAGTGAGACATTTGTTAAGTGAGTTTTGACCTATTTTATGGCTTTTATTGCCACCTTTGTTAAATGAATCACGGCCATAAGTACAAAAATGCAAACAAACTGCTAGTACCCTGTTTCTCCTAAAATAAGACCTCCCCTGATAATAAGCCCAATCGGGCTTTTGAGTGCATGCACTAAAATAAGCTCACCCTGAAAACAAGCCCTCCCCGAAAATATTTAAATGCACGAGCAGCCGGTCCCCGCCGTTTCCTCTGGTTTCCTCCACGCGCCCCAAAATAATAAGACCTCCCCAAAAATAAGGCCAAGCACTTTTTTCGGGGTTCAGAAAAATATAAGACAGGGTCTTATTTTCGGGGAAAGACGGTACCAAAGAACTAAAAAAAATCCCCACCAAACCTCTGGTTCTTTTAGTTGAAAGTATAAATGGCCGCTCTTACCTGTGAACCAGTTTCCGACGAGTCAAACAGCCCCAGTTCTGTGGAAACAGAAGCACCAAAAATGAATGGGATGAAAGGATGTGTCGAGAATGTCAGGTTCTTTTACAGGGCTGGTGGGGTGGGGTGGGGTGGGGTGGGGGCTTCTGTGCCAGGTTTCTGGGAGACCCCTTTGCTGCCTTGGGCAGACAGACACGGACTCCTTCCATGGGTTGACAATCTCCCAGTTTTTCAGATAGATAGATTGACTGAGTGATCAGTTGTTTGAATGATAGACTGAGTGATAGATTGATTGAGAGATTGAGAGATCAATTGTTTGATTGATAAAGTGATAGTGATAGAGTAATAGATTGTTTGAGTGATCGATTGATCGATTGAGTGATAGAGATATACTGATTGAGTGATAGTGATAGAGTAATAGACTGAGTGATCGATTGATTGAGTGATAGATTGAGATATACTGATTGAGTGACAGATTGATCGATTGAGTGATTGAGTGATAGATTGAGATATACTGATTGACTGAGTGAGAGATTGAGAGATTTATTGAGAGATTGAGTGATCAATTCTTTGATTGATAGATTGAGTGACTGAGTGATAGATTGATAGATTGAGATACACTGATTGAGTGATAGATTGAGTGATAGATTGATAGATTGATTGAGAGATTGAGTGATAGTGATAGAGTAATAGATTGATTGATCGATTGAGTGATCGATTGATTGATTGATACATTGAGATATACTGATTGAGTGATAGTGATAGAGTAATAGATTGAGTGATAGATTGATCGATTGATTGAGTGAGTGATTGAGTGATAGATTGATCGATTGAGTGATAGATTGAGATATACTGATTGATTGATTGATAGATTGATAGATTTATTGAGAGATTGAGTGATCAATTGTTTGATTGATAGAGTGGTAGAGTGATAGAGTGATAGATTGATTGAGTGATCAATTGATCAATTGATCAATCGAGTGATTAATAGATTGAGATATACTGATTGATTGAGTGGTATTGACAGATTTATTGAGAGATTGATTGATTGATAGATTGATAAATTGATTAATAAATACATTGAGAGATTGATATAGGCAAATAGACAGAGACAGATCAATCTATCAGTCATTTATCAATCGATCACTCAATCACTCAATCAGTCTATCTATCTATTTATCTATCTATCTATCTATCTATCTATCTATCTATCTATCTATCTATCTATCTATCTATCTATCTATCTATCTATCTATCTATCACTCAATCTATCCATCTATCTGAAAAACTGGGTGATTTTCAACCAGTGGATGGAGTCCCATTTTTGACTGCCCATGTGAAGTTAACCAAGGCAGCAAAGGGATCAAGGAGAGATTCAACCTGGAAATAAGGAGAAATTTCCTGACAGTGAGAACAATCAACCGATGGAACAGAAGCTGCCTTCAGAAGCTGTGGGAGCTTCAACACTGGAGGCTTTCAAGAAGAGACTGGACTGCCATCGGTCAGAAATGGTGTAGGTAGGGTCTCTTGCTTGGGCAGAGGGGGGTCGGACTAGATGATCTCCAAGGTCCCTTCCAACTCAGTTACTCTATTAATCCTTACTAGTCCATGCCAGCCATTGAGTTTGGAATTGAAATAGAAAAAGGAAAACGTTCGTGGAGATGTCCCCAATTCTTCCTCATCGTATACTTTATCTCCTCTAAAAATATGTGCCACTCAGTTTCCAGATTGGTACTTATTTTTAAGAGGGAATAAAGTCTATTTCCGGCACATACTTTTGCTGCCAGATCGACACGAGTCGCGATTTCTCCGCCCGGCTCCCCAATACCTCGTTTTTTCCATCTCTTCAAGGCAGTCCGGATCTGTCTCCGAAGAATGCGGTTTTTGCTTCGCGTGGCGTAGTACAAGGCATCGTGGTCGGTCTTGTCCATCAAAGCCACGTTGGCCCCGTTCTGCAGGAGAAGGTCAGCTGCCTCCGCGCCTCCGTTTTCGCAGGCAAGGATGAGAGCCGTCCTGGACAAAATGGGTAGAAACCGTGTAACAGATTAACAGAATTGGAAGGGACCTTGAAGGTCATCTAGCGTGTGCCCACACCAATAATTCAACCCTGCCCCCCGTGCATGAGTGCGTGACCCCCCATGCGCTCCCTCCACTTTTGACATGCGATGGCACGGTGGGCCCCATAGGCCCGTTTTTTGCTCTCTTGGAGCCTGGGGAGGGCGAAAATAGCCTTCCCACCCCCCTGGAGGCCCTCCGGAGGCTGGAAACAGCCCGTTTCCTGACTTCTGGTGGGCCTGGAAGATCCCAAAATAAGATGGCCAGCTTTTTATTTTATTTTATTTATTATTTTATTTTATTTTATTTTATTATTTTATTTTATTTTATTTTATTTTATTATTTTATTTTATTTTATTATTTTATTTTATTATTTTATTTTATTTTATTATTTTATTTTATTATTTTATTTTATTTTATTTTATTTTATTTTATTATTTTAATCAAATTTATATACCGCCCTTCTCCCTGAGGACTCAGGGCGGTGTACAGCCAAAGTAAAAACATAAACTACAATCATTAAAATACAATTAAAAAGATATATATATATATATATATATATATATATATATATATATATATATATATATATATATATATATATATATATTTGGCCCCATAATTAAAAGCAATGACAAAACAATTAAAAACATTTTTAAAAAGTGTTAGGCCAGCCCGGCTTGCTGGAAAAAGAAGGTTTTAAGGGCACGGCGGAAGGCACCGAGGTCTTGGATTCTCCTTATCTCCGGGGGCAGCTGGTTCCAGAGGGTAGGTGCCCCCACAGAGAAGGCCCTCCCCCTGGGGGCCACCAGCCTACATTGTTTGGCTGATGGCACCCCGAGGAGGCCCTCTCTGTGGGAGCGCACGGGTCGATGGGAGGCCGTCGGTAGCAGCAGGCGGTCTCGAAGATATCTAGGCCCTATGCCATGGAGCGCTTTAAAGGTGATAACCAACACCTTGAAGCGCACCCGGAAGACCACTGGGAGCCAGTGCAGCTCACGCAGGAGAGGTATTATGTGGGAGCGCCATGCAGCTCCCGTGACTACCCGCGCGGCCGCATTCTGGACCAGTTGGAGCCTCCGGGTGCCCCTCAAGGGGAGCCCCATGTAGAGAGCGTTGCAGCAGTCCAGGTGAGAGGTGAGCTAGGAGCTGACCTAGGGCAAAGCTCGCGTGCCCAGAGATATAGCTCCACATGCCACCTGCGGCACACGTGCATAGGTTCCCCATCATGGCCCTACATCATTTTCGACAAATGGCAGTCCGGTCTCTTCTTGAAAGCCTCTCAAATATTGGAAGACTGCTAGACTAGCCATGCCCAGTTCCTGTAACCATTCTTCAGATTACAGATTAACAGAGTTGGAAGGGACCTTATAGGTCATCTAGTCCAACCCCCCCTGAAGCAGGAGACCTGACACCATTTTTGACAGATGGCAGTCCAGTCTCTTCTTGGAAGCCTCCAGGGATGAAGCTCCCACAACCTCCGAAGGCAGCTTCTGTTCCATGGGTTGATTGTTCTCACTGTCAGGAAATTCCTCCTTATTTCCAGGTTGAATCTCTCCTTGTTCAGTTTCCATCCATTCTTCCTTGTCTGGCCTTCGGGTGCTTTGGAGAATAGCTTGACTCCCTTCCTCCTCTCTGTGGCAGCCCCTCAAATACTGGAAGATGCTCTCATGTCTCCCCTGGTCCTTCTCTTCACTAGACTAGCCAGGCCCAGTTCCTGCAACCGTTCAGTGGTTATTTAAGAGAATGACACAGTTGGAAGAAATCTTGGAGGTCTTCTAATCCAACCCCCAATTCAAGCAGGAGACTTCCTCCACTTACACCCACAATGGAGCCCAAAATTCGTATTCCTGAGTGAGAAATTGGTTAAGTGAGTTTTCTCCCATTTTACAGCTTTTCTCCCCACGTTTGTTAAGTCAAAAATCCAAATTCAGAGGCTTGGCAACTGGCACGTACTTATGACCGTTGCAGTGTCCCGCGGTCACGCAATCCCCTTGTCAGCACTTCAAGCTGCATTTACTCCAGTGCTGACATAAGAAGGAGAAGCGGAGGCGTCTGGAAAGGGACGTTTGACTTTTCACCTACTTATTTTCCCTGGAGATAATATCCCCTAGGAGATGGGATGGGAGGGGGGAAATTCCTTTGAGCTGGAGCAGTAGATTAGGGGTAGAGTGACTTGGAAGATGGCCAATGAGTGCAGGGGAGTGGGGAACGGAAAGGGAGGGTTTTGGGTCTGGAAGTCAGTGTTGGCTGCGATGAGTCAGAGCTAGAATCTCGTGCTTAATAAATGGGAGTTTTTCTTCAAAGACTTTGTTTGAAATGCAATTTATTTGAGACGACCTCAAAACCTGACACCCCTTTTGCCACCTGACAAAGTCAATGGGGAAAGCCAGATTCACTTCGCTTAACTGCAGTGATCCACTTAACAACTGTGGCAAGAAAGGTTGCAAGATGGGGCCAAACTCACTTCATGTCTCGCTTAGCCGCAGAAATGTTGGGCTCGATTGCTGTTGTAAGTCGAGGACTATTGGTAATCACCAGTCTACACTGGACTGGACTGGACTGATCCCACTGTCATCATCATCATCATCATTGAACAACCCCATAATTCCTTTCGGGGTAGAGTCTGGGCAACTGAATGGAGCCGACTGTTTATTGGCCGGATGCCTTTCCTGTTGCCAATCCGGAGTTATATCCAGCAGATAAATTCTCATTGTGCCCAGAGAGAGAAATATCTGCCTCTACCTAGGATCGAACTCACAGCCTCCAGATTGTGAGGCGAGAGCTCCACCTATAGGCCACTACACCACTCTACTGTACTGATACCACTGTACCCTGATAATATAACGTACTACTTGCTTTGAAATAATAATACAGTGGTCTAAGGCATCCTGTTATTAAGCTGGTTATTAAGACCAGCTGCCTGCAATTACTGCAGGTTCGAATCTCGTCAAGGCTCAAGGTTGACTCAGCCTTCCATCCTTTCTAAGGTAGATAAAATGAGGACCCGGATTGTGGGGGCAATAAGCTGAACTTTGTATAAATATACAAAAAGGATGAAGGCTATTGCTGAGCACATTGTAAGCCGCCCTGAGTCTCCGGAGAAGGGCGGCATATAAATCAAATAAAAAAATAAAAAAAAATAAAAAAATAAAATGTATATTTTTTAAAAAAGGACAAAAAAGAAACTCCCTCTGCTTGCCACAGAGACGAATTTGGACATCAGGGAACAGTTGGTGTAAGTTCTTCCCACATCTGGCCCCACCTCTGGATTTGAGGGACACCTAGTTCTCTAGGCCAGAGTTCCCCAATCTTTCCGGGTTGGCGGCCCGAGCTGTGGGGGCGGATGGGGAGAGGGAATGATATTGTGGGATGGGTAGGTGCATGTGTGTGCGTGAGCACCTGTGACATTTGTGGCGACACTCACGTGAGTGAGACCATGCATGCCCGTGGGCGCTCACACACCAGCCAGCCACTCACCTGGCCCAGTGGCGATTAGGCTGTGGGTTGCAGCCCCCTTCTTCTTATGGCCTGTCGGCCACCGGCCCCTCCAGCAGCCGAATCGGAGGAGGAGGAGGAGGCAGGGAGGCAGGGTCAGCATCTGAGCAACCTGACAGCTCCGAGGGGGAGGAGGGAATGGAGTTGGCAGAGAGAGAGAGACAGAGGCGGAGCCTGGGCCGTCCGTCAGTCCTCAGATGGAGAGTCAACCGCCCCCAGGTCTGGAGGTGGCTGATGAAGAGGAGGAGGAACAGCTGGGTCCAGTGCCTGATGCACAGAAGGCAGAGGAGAGGAGAGCAGTGGAAATCTATGGGCCGGTCCTTGGGACGGAAGAGCCACCGCTGCTAGCAAGGCCCCACCTTAGCTCTGGGGATAAAAGGCAGGGGGCGGAGATGAATAGATGTGGCAGACGACTATTCCTCTCCCTGCCGGACAGACTTGTTAGCCTGCGAGAGAAGATTTTTGCCAGGGCTGCCGGCGCTCCTAATTAAAGGAGTCTTTTGAGTTCACGTCAAAGGTTTTGTCGTGTTTGAGGAGCTGGGTCAGACCATTTCATTAAGCGACTAAACCTTTTGCCTCTCCCGATTCCAGGCTGCCGGATTCCGCGGCCTGCCTCGCAGGGTGGTCGCCGCGAAGGAGAGACTCACTTGCCATCCTTATCCGGGAGGTCGACCTTGGCGCCCCTCTGGAGCAGCTGAGAGCAGATGGCCGTCTGGTTCCCCTGAGCCGCGATCATCAGGGGCGTCCGGTCATTCTGGAGCCAAAAGGAGAAGCATAAAATTCAATTTTGGGCCCAAAGAAGGGGGCGGGGGGGGGGGGGAAAGGACAGGACCAAAGCAAGGATGAGCAGCGGATGGTTCCGGAACCCATCTTGGGGCTTTCTGGAACGCTGACCTTTTAGCTTGCTTTTTCCAATTAGCAACCCAGTTGGAAGATGATTTAAAATCAATTTATTGGAGTGCTTTGATAAAGTGGGGGGGGGGTCTCCCTATGAAAAAAGGGGGAGCCTGGAAAAATGGCTTAGGTTCACTTGGTTTAGAAATGGTGCTGTTGATGAGCCATGGTGGCGCAGTGGTTAGAGCGTGGTACTGCAGGCTATTTCTGCTACCTGCCGGCTGCCTGCAATTTGCCAGTTCGAATCTCACCAGGCTGAAGGTTGACTCAGCCTTCCATCCTTCTGAGGTCGGTAAAATGAAGACCCAGATTTTTTTGGGGGGGGGGGCATAGGCTGATTCTGTAAACCGCTTCGAGAGGACTGTGAAGCGGAATATAAGTCTAAGTTCTACTGCTATTCCTTCCTTCCTTCCTTCCTTCCTTCCTTCCTTCTTTTTCTTCCCCCAATTCGTCTCTTATTCATGTTTTCTTCTACCTAATTCCTCCCTCCCTCCCTCCCTCCCTTCCTTCCTTCCATACTTCCATCCATCCATCCATCCTTCCTTCCTGTTTCCTTCCTTTTCATTTCCTTCCTCCCTCCCTTCCTTCCCTCCTTCCTTCCTTCCTTCCTTCCTTCCATACTTCCATCCACCCATCCATCCTTCCTGTTTCCTTCCTTCCTTTTCATTTCCTTCCTTCCATCCATCCATCCATCCATCTTTCTTCATTTCCTTCCTTCCTTCCTTCCTTCCTTCCTTCCTTCCTTCCTTCTTTTTCTTCCCCCAATTCGTCTCTTATTCATGTTTTCTTCTACCTAATTCCTCCCTCCCTCCCTCCCTTCCATACTTCCATCCATCCATCCTTCCTTCCTGTTTCCTTCCTTTTCATTTCCTTCCTCCCTCCCTTCCTTCCCTCCTTCCTTCCTTCCTTCCTTCCTTCCTTCCATACTTCCATCCACCCATCCATCCTTTCTGTTTCCTTCCTTCCTTTTCATTTTCTTCCTTCCTTCCATCCATCCATCCATCCATCCATCCATCCTTCTTCATTTCCTTCCTTCCTTCCTTCCTTCCTTCCTTCCTTCCTTCCTTCCCTCCCTCCCTCCCTCCCTCCCTCCCTCCTTCCTTCCTTCCTTCCTTCCTTCCTTCCTTCCTTCCTTCCAGTTACAATGCAGTATTGCAGGCTAACTCTACCCACTGTCAGCAGTTCGATCCTGACCGGCTCAAGGTTGACTCAGCCTTCCATTCTTCAGAGGTGGGTAAAATGAGGACCCAGATTTTTGGGGATAAACTGAAATGGGCAGGTTTTACCTTTATATAACTAGCATTATAACCTGAAATAGCCTTCCCCCAATATAGTGGGAGTTTTTTCCATTTTCCCAGTAATAAAAGTAAAATTTACTACAGTAGTAAAAAAATAATAATATCCCAGCTCATTAAAAAAGTGCCTTCCATTAATCAAAAATTGTCAATAGGAAAAAAAAAACTCCTTAATAACTAAGTTAGTAAATGACTTTTACCTTATCCGTGACATCAAGGAAGGCTTCTTGGTCGCAGAGAAGCAAGACACTGGAGGCACAACCAGATAAAGCTGTTGGTGGAATTAAAAAAGGGGTTTAAAATGTTGAAAAACTCAGATTTTTACAATGTGCCCATAGTAGTAAATGCAATTTTCAAGACCAAAGGTGTTTTTAAAAAAAAAAAAAAAAACTTGTAGCAAATTTAACTAATCTCTGCTAAACATCATAAACCCTAAATTTCATTTAAAAATAAATAAATAAAATAAAAGTAAAGGAGGAATGTATCTTTAACAAAACATACGCGTACTCAAAAGTAAGCCTCGGTGAGATCCGTAGGACTGATGCCGCTAGGATAATTATTATCCTCCTTAATTTCACATAACAGTTAGAGTTGGAAGGGAACTTGGAGGTCATCTAGTCCAACCCTCTGCTCACACAGGAGGCCGATACTAGGGATTCAAACCGCCGAACTGCCGACAGTTCTGATCGACAAGCTCAGTGTCTTAGCCACTGATCCACCTAGTCATGGCCGTCTGAATGATGGTTGTATGATACCATAGAATTTTACATGAGATGGGCATTAGTGAACTTTACTTATTAAATTTATATGCCATTCATAGCTTGTCTTCCATTTGTAACCCTTCCTTCCTGCTTTTTCCATCTTTCTTCTCAACTCACTGTCCCATCACAATTTTAATTTATTTGGCATCTACAGAGGTCATGCATATATATATATATATATATATATATATATATATATATATGCATATTCTTTCTAGCCAGGTTTATATATATATAGTTTTATTTAAATATAAGGCTTTAACTTAATTTAATATATGGTTTTATCTTAATTTAATATATGATTTTAATTTAATATTTTATCCTATATTGTATTGTCCACTAGATAGATGATAGACAGATGACAGATAGTACGATAGATGACAGATTGATAGTAGATAAAAGATAGATAGAAGGTAGATGATTGATAGAAGATAGATAATAGATGGTAGAAGGTAGATGATAGAAAGATAAGAAAGGTAGGTAAAATGAGGACCCAGATTGTGGGGGCAATAAGCTGACTTTGTATAAATATGCAAAAGTATGAAGGCTATTGCTTAACGCATTGTAAGCCGCCCTGAGTCTCCGAAGAAGGGCGGCATATAAATTAAAGCAAAAAAAAAAAAAAAAAAGATAAGAAAGAAAGATAAGAAAGATAGATAGATGAAAAATAAATGAAAGGTAAATGAAAGAAAGATAGAAAGATAGATAAAATCATAATAAAATCACCATAATACGGAATCATAGAATTACAATTAGTTCTTCCAGCACAACTATTGTTAATTCACAAGAAAAACTCAGAACAGCTGCACAGATTTGGTACAAAACTTTCTGCAACCAAATTGCAATTTTAATATCATCCTAAGCGGAGCAATTAAATAACTGGGGAATAATTTATCTCCCATGTTTAACTAATTTAATGTATGTGGGTTGATGATTAAATGTAAATCAAATTCAGAATTTGTCCAGGTTTACATTTTCTCACCCTTGTCTAACGTCTGTGTCTCCCCAAATATGCCAGTAAGCATTTAGAAAAAATTTTTTTTGCAACCCTGGGCTAAATGGCAATAAATGCTTGTATAGCAAACTGTGCCAGCTCAGCCACTGTGGTTCGTGACTACAGCTTTGAAAGAAACTATAAATAAACAAACCATGGCTTAGTGCAAGATGGGAAACCATGACTAGGCGTAGGCGTAGAAGAAAAAAAATTCACAGCAATACATGAAAGATAATTATGAAATACTGTAAATAAATAGCGCTATAATACTGTAAGTAGTCGTGCTGCAAAAATTCCTCCAAGTTCTGCTGACAGGTGATTAAAGATGTAAGTGATGTAATTTGGCATCTGCATTTACTTAAAACCAAGCATGAAATTATAGCGAGGCAATTAAGAGGATTTAGAATGGAAGCTCAAAGCTGCAGCAGTGTTAAAATTTCTGTATGTAACGAACAAAGTATTTAATAAGGCTGTTTCATTCATTCAGATCTCGGATGTCTTCTGCTTGTGTTCCCTTTATTTTTTTGAGCAGTGTATATATTTGGTATAAAATGGTTTGTCGTGAATGCGACAGCTTGAGGGCTCCTGGATTGGAGCTGAAAGGCGAAAGGGAGCAGAATGCCCCCTCCCATATGTTGGGGTAGACCAAGTGTCTTATGGAAAACACACACACACACACACACACACATATATATATATATATTTGTTTTCTGAGGTTTTCGCGGGTGTTTGTATGTAGGTCTTTGGTTATTTGGGTTTTCTCCCGCGTAAAATTGGAGGTTTCTTGGCAACGTTTCGACGAAGTCTCATTCGTCATCTTCAGGCTGGTGTCTTCGGCTTCGTGCTTCTAGGAGCAATGTGTGTGATCGCAGCTGTTTCTTCCTTTTAACTGCCAGTGGTTCACACAATCAGTTCACACCCCCACTGACTTTTTTTTTTTGTCAGGGTTTTTTCCTATGTAACATATATATATATATGCTCTGTAAGGATTTTTAGAAGATTTTAAGGTGGGATTTTAACCAGGATTTTAAATATTTTAACCAATTTATTTATAATGACGCGGGAAAACACCCGAGATTTTAATTTTTTAATTAATTTTTTTAATTATATATATGTAGGTCTTTGGTTATTCGGGTTTTCTCCCGTGTAAAATTGGAAGTGTCGTGGCAACGTTTCGACAAAGTCTCATTCATCATCTTCAGGCTGGTGTTTTCGGCTTCGTGCTTCTAGGAGCAATGTGTGATCGCAGCTTCCAACACTTCCAATTTTACGCGGGAGAAAACCCGAATAACCAAAGACCTACATAAGGGAGCATACTGCTTCCCTTTTGCCTTTCAGCTCCAATCCAGGAGCCCTCAAGCAGATATTTCCTTATCAGCAAATATATATATACGACATATATATATATATGTCGTTCCCGACTCTAGTGGGGCAGTGCTCATCTCCGTTTCAAAGCCAAGGAGCCAGCGCTGTCCGAAGACATCTCCTTGGTCATGTGGCTGGCAGGACTCAACGCCAAAGGCGCACGGAAAACGCTGTTCCCTTCCCACCAAAGGGGGTCCCTATTTATCTACTTGCATTTTTTTTAATGTGCTTTCGAACTGCTAGGTTGGCAGAAGCTGGGACAAGTCACGGGAGCTCACCCCGTCACGCGGCGCTGGGGATTCGAACCGCTGAACTGCCGAACCCTTTCGCTCGACAAGCTCAGCGTCTTAGCCCCCCGTTTGCAAATTCTGTGGGAGGCCTTTGCCGACATGTCTGCAAAACTTTACATCTAAGCAATTGGTGCTCCCCTGTTTGAAAAGGTAAGAGCAGCTCGGTTTACCTGTTTGGTTATGGAAGATGTGCGAATGCAGAGAGCTGACCAACCTCCCTCCGACAGGTGATGGATCTGTGCAGGCTTCACACACCCTCGAAACACACCAGAGCTTGTCCCAGCTTGTCCTGATGCTACTTTTCAAAATCTATCCATTAACAGAAGATTGTATGGGCCAATCAAGAGATCCGGCATACTATCGCTGCATTTGCAGGATGAGGTCCTAGTTTGCCTTGAAGGGTCACAGCTGGAGGAAAAGGGTGGCCCCTTGCAGAAACGTGGGGTAACGTAGCCCTGGAGTTCCCAACCACACACAATTTGATGTTGTGAAACTGACTAGATCGTGTTCCCTGATAAAATGCAATTATGAAATGGAGGAGAGAACCAAGCCTTCTCGGGGGAAGTTACTCAGAGGCTACAACAACCCTTGTGAACCTCAGCAGCGAGCAGAGCCTGGATGGTGTTGGAAGCAAAGAAGGATCCGATTTAAGTTAGGGTTTGAACGGGATGGGAGACCACCTGGGAATCCAAAAAGCTGGTGGCTCAAATAACAATTCAAGTAACACCCGCAAAGAATAACAGAAAAACAGAGTTGGAAGGGAACTTGGAGGTCTTCTAATCCAACCCCCAGCTCAAGCAGGCAGTCCTCAACTTGCAACAGTTCATTTAGTGACCAAAGTTATAACGACCTTGAAAAAAGGGACTTATGATCGTTTTTCAGTTACAACTGAAGGGATCAAAATTCAGACGCTCGGCAACTGATTCACACTTGCGACCATTGCTGTGTCCTGGGGGGGTGTTCACGTGATCCCCATTTGCGACCTTATGACACGCAAAGTCGACGGGGAAGCCAGATTCACTTAACAACCGGGTTACACATTTATCAGCTGCAGTGACTCACTTAACGACGGTGGCAAGGAAGATCGCAAAATGTGGCAGAACTCACTTAACAAATGTCTCAACAACAACAAAAATTGGGCTCAATTGTAGTCGTACATTGAGGACTATCTGTACCAGACTACCTGTGCAGTCTATTTTTGAAAACCTCCGGTGATGGACCACCCACAGCTTCTGGTGGCAAGCTGTTCCACGGGTTAATTGTTCTCACTGTCAGAAAGTTTCTCCTTAATTCCAGGTTGCTTCTCTCTTTGATTAGTTTCCATCCATTATTTCTTGTCCTGCCTTCTGGTGCTTTGGAGAATAAGTTGACCCCCTCTTCTTTGGGACAGCCCCTCAAATATTGAAATATTGCTATCCAGTTTTGGTTGCCACACTATACAAAAAAGAGGTGGAGACTCTAGAAAAAGTGCAGAGAAGAGCAACCAGGATGATGAGGGGACTGGAGGCTGAAACAGACGATGAACGGTTGCAGGAACTGGGCCTGGCTGGTCTAGTGAAGAGAAGGACCAGGGGAGACAGGAGAGCATCTTCCAATATTTGAGGGGCTGCCACAGAGAGGAGGAAGGGGGTCAAGCTATTTTCCAAAACCCCTGAATGCCGGACAAGGAATAATGGATGGAAACTAATGAAGGAGAGAAGCAACCTAGAAATAAGGAGGAATTTTCTGACAGTGAGAACAATCAACCGATGGAACAGAAGTTGCCTTCAGAAGTTATGGGAGCTTCATCACTGGAGACTTTCCAGAAGAGACTGGACTGCTATTTGTCAGAAATGGTGTCTGGGCGGGGGGGGGGGGGTTGGACTAGCTGACCTCCAAGGTCCCTTCCAGCCCTCGGATCCCGTGAACCTCTATGGCTTTCCTCCTCCATGCAGGAGGCCCCCAAATTAAATCTTCCTTCCAAGTGCGACAGCTTTTTCGCAACCGCATAAGAGGAGCGGCCGTTGCTGCTTTTTAAACAGCCCGTTTGATCATCGTCAGTTGTGCACAACTTAGCAGAACTTAAAACGTGAATAATAAGTTTTCCCAGGGATCCTACCAAGTCGCCAGGAAGTCTCTTGAATCTAGTTTGAGCTCCTGGTGGCTTTAGATCCCCCCCCCCATTAGGAGGGAAGCTCTTTTGTCTTTCTTACAAAAAAGATGTTGAGACGCTGGAAAGAATGCAGCAAAGAGCAACAAAAGAAAAA
This sequence comes from Pantherophis guttatus, assembly GCF_059756535.1. NCBI lineage: Eukaryota > Metazoa > Chordata > Lepidosauria > Squamata > Colubridae > Pantherophis > Pantherophis guttatus. The sequence continues at coordinate 10,142,077 of NC_142080.1, read as the reverse complement.
AGTTTAGGGGGCTGGAGGCTAAAATTGCTTTAGGTTGCAGGAATTGGATGGGTTAGTCTAATGAAAAGAAGAATTAGATTAACAGATTACGTTCATTAAATGTAGAATAAAATAGAACAGAACAGAACAGAATAGAATGCAGGATAGGATAGGATAGGATAGGATAGGATAGGATAGGATAGGATAGGATAGGATAGGATAGGATAGGATAGGATAGGATAACAGAGTTGGAAGGGATCTTGTGGGTCATCTAGTCCAACCCCCTACCCAAGCAGGAGACCCTACACCATTTCTGACAGGTGGCAGCCCAGTCTCTTCTTGAAAGCCTCCAGGAATGAAGCTCCCACAACTTCCGAAGGCAACTTCTCTTCCATGGGTTGATTGTTCTCCCTGTCAGAAAATTCCTCCTTATTTCCAGGTTGAATCTCTCCTTGGTCAGTTTCCATCCGTTCTTCCTTGTCTGGCCTTCAGGGGTTTTGGAAAATAGCTTCACCCCCTTCCTCCTCTCTGGGGCAGCCCCTCAAATATTGGAAGATGCTCTCCTGTCTCCCCTGGTCCTTCTCTTCACTAGACCAGCCATGCCCGGTTCCTGCAACCGTTCATTGTTATGTTTGAGCCTCCAGTCCCCTCATCCTCTTGGTTGCTCTTCTCTGCAGTTTTTCTAGATTCTCAGCATTGGAGCAGCAGACTAAAGTGCTGTTAAAGTAGCACTTAACTGCCAGCTGCCTGCAATTACTGCGAGTTCAAATCTCACCAGGCTCAAGGTTGACTCAGCCTTCCATCCTTCCGAGGTAGGTAAAATGAGGACCCGGATTGTGGGGGCAATAAGCTGCCTTTGTATAAAAAAAAAGAACACTGCTTAGGGGGCCCCCGAAAGCCCTACTAAGCAGGTATATACAAAAGTATGAAGGCCATTGCTTAACGCATTGTAAACCTCCCTGAGTCTCTGGAGAAGGGCAGCATTTAAATCGAACCAATAAATAAATAAATAAACCTCTTCGGACGAAGAGGTTGTAGAAAAAATACTTTTAAAAGCCTCTGACAATCCCAGCTGAGTCGCGCGATCATCAGAGGCTTTTTTTTTTTACTTTTAAAAGCATTTTTCCGGCCGAAGAGGTTGTAGAAAAAAGGCTTTTAAAAGTAAAAAAAAAAAACCCTCTGATGATCGCGCAGCTCAGCTGGGCATGGAGGGGGGGAGGCAGGGATTTTTGCTACTGGTTCTCCGAACTACCTGCCGCCATCGCTACCGGATCGGGCGATCCGGTCCGAACCGGGAGCATTTCACCCCTGATTCAAACAGGGGCACCAAAACAGGCTTGTGAAATGTCAGAGCTGACATGAAACTACCTTTGTGGCCCAGAGTTTTGTTTTCTTTTTAAAGTCTGTTACAGTGGTGGGTTCCTCCTGGTTCGGCCCGGTTCTGCCGAGCCGGTAGTGATCTACATGAATAGATCAGTGCCTGCAAAAATAAATGGGTAGATCGGTACAGCTCTGCAAGCAGTTAAAAGTCTGGTAGACCAGTACCTCTGCTAAATCCTAAATAATTGTCACATGACCATCAAGCCACGCCCACAAAATAAGCCACGCCCACAGAACCGGTAGTAAAAAAAATTTGAACCCACCCCTGGTCTGTTAGTTTGTTAAAAAGATGATCAGTAACATTATACAGGCAGTCCCTCGTGGGGCCAGAATCTGAAAACGACATTTAATGCAGCACAATTTCTGACTAAAATGGTCCCACTGAGATCGAATTATGTGGGCCTGATTGGGGTAGATGGCAGGCGTGATAAAGAAATATAGTGTTATGTCATTTTATTCTATTTTAGAACTTTACGTATTAAATTATTGTATTTTATCCTGTAACTATTGTATTTTACCCTACCCTCATTTTAAATTGTTTGTTTGGAATTTTATCGGTAACATATATTTGAACCTCTACGTTGATATGGCCTATAGCCGTGATGGCGAACCTATGGCAGGTGTGCCACAGCTGGCACCCAGAGAATTCTCTGTGGGCACGCGAGCCATCGCCCAGCGGATGTCCACTGGGCATATCCGCGCACCTCCCGCCTGCCAGCTGATTTTCGGGATGCACAGGGGTCGGGGTGCATGTGGGAGATGGGCGTGCATACACGGGGGTCGCGCAGGCATGCACAGGGGCAGGAAAAGCGTGGGGGGGGGAGCGGCACGCATGTTCCGGAAATGCAGAAACAGGCCTGTTTCCAGCCTCTGGAGGGGCCTCTGGAGCCCGGGGAGGCTGTTTTCGCCCTCTCGGAGGCTCGGGAAAAGCCTCCGGAGCCTGGGGAGGGCGAAAAATGGGCCTCCCAGAAGTTACAGAAGTCCGGAAATGAGCCTGTGGTGCAGGTTGTTAAAATTTTTGAATCCCAACCCTCGCGCGCATGCATGGGGGGGCGGGAGTCGTATGAGGATGCATGGGAGGAGTGGGGGGGTCGTGCGTATGCACATATATATATATGTTTTCGTAGATTTTCACGGGTACAGGTATGCAAGTCTATATACACTGCTCAAAAAAATAAAGGGAAGACAAGCAGAAGACATCCGAGATCTGAATGAATGAAATAGCCTTATTAAATACTTTGTTCTTTACATACAGTCGTTTTGTGTTCCCTTTAGTTGTTTGAGCAGTGTATAAACTTCTGTATGTAAAGAACAAAGTATTTAATAAGGCTATATATATATATATATATGCAACTTTTGGTGTATTTGAGTCTTTTCCCGTGTAAGATTGAGAGTATCTTCAACGAGGTCCCACTCGTCATCTTCAGGCTGGTGTCTTCGGCTCCGTGCTTGTGCTTGTTTTTGTATATGTATATGTATATGTATATGTATATGTATATATGTATATATGTATATATGTATATGTATATTTCTTTTTCTTTCTTTTTCGTAGGCTTTTATGTGCCTATTCTTTCTAGCCAGGTTTTACCTACGTAAGCTATGATGTTATCATCATAGGGCTGCATAACATCATAGCTTACATAGGTAAAACCTGGCTAGAAAGAATATGCGTATATGTATATGAATATATACGAAGACATATATATATATATATATATATATACATATATATAATAATTATACAGGTAGTCCCCGACTTACAACAATTCACTTAGTGACTGTTCCAAGCTACAATGGCGCTGAAAAAAGCTTTTCACAGTTACAACCTTTCCAGCAGTCCTATGAACGCATGATCAAAATTCAGACGCTTGGCAGCTGGTTCACACTTATGACCTAATGGTTCACACTTATGGCCACTGACTCGTGTTTATGACGGTTATAGTGTCCTGGGGTCACGCAATCCCCTTTTGCGACCTTCTGACGAGCAAAATCAATGGGGAAGCCGGATTCGCTTAACAACCGGGTTACTAATTTATCAACTGCTGCGTTGACTTAACAACCGAGGAAAGAAAGGTCGCAAAACAGGGCAGAATTCAACTTAACAAATGTCTCACTGAACGACCGAAAGCTTGGGCTCAATTACGGTTGCAAGTCGAAGACTACCTGTCCTTTTTTTAGGACTCACCAGCCCAATGCAGAGGCGTCCGACTCTCCCCATCCACGCAATCCTCGTCTGCTCCATGCTGTGAGAAAAAAAGTATAGCTATATAATCCTTATTGTACAATACATGTAATGTCCTGTGTACGAATAGCTTTTCATGAAAAATGAACAGCAGTATCACACAAAGTATACAAGACTACATTTTTTTCCCTACAATTAAAATCATCCCACAAAGTTTGGATGGGAATGTTTTGTAAAATTCGTCCCCGCCAACAAAAATAATAATTCATCTCTTTTTCCAGGTGGGGATATTTTCTAAGCGCTATTCCTGCAGAGGCGGCAGAAAAAAAAACAGAGTGGGAAGAGAGCTTGGAGGTCTCTTCAAATATCGGAAGACTGCTATCATGTCACTCCTGGTCCTTCTTTTGTCTAAATTAAAAGGTTCCCCTCGCACATACGTGCCAGTCGTTCCCGACTCTAGGGGGCGGTGCTCATCTCTGTTTCAAAGCCGGAGAGCCAGCGCTGTCCAAAGACGTCTTTGTGGTCATGTGGCATGACTCAATGCCAAAGGCGCACAGAACGCTGTTCCCTTCCCACCAAAGGGGGTCCCTGTTTTTCTACTTGCATTTTTTAACCTGCTTTCGAACTGCTAGGTTGGCAGAAGCTGGGACAAGGAACGGGAGCTCACTCCATTACGCGGCACTAGGGATTCGAACCGCTGAACTGCCGACCTTCCCATCAAAGGTGGTCCCTATTTTTCTACTTGCATTTTTTTACCTGCTTTCGAACTGCTAGGTTGGCAGAAGCTGGGACAAGTCACGGGAGCTCACCCCGTCACGCGGCACTAGGGATTCGAACTGCTGAACTGCCGTCCTTTCGATCGCTAAGCTCAGCGTCTTAGCTGCTGAGCCACCACGTCCCTCTTTTTTTCTAAATTATACATACCCAATTCCTGCAATTCCAATCTCCCAATCCTATCATGTGTTCCAGATTTGTTTTCTCTGCACACCCAATTCTCTGGCAGCTAAATTGCATCGGGTATCTTAAACCCGTACGCAAGAGGATAAGTGAAAGTTAACCGAGTTGGAAGGGACTTCGGAGGTCTTCTAGTCCAACCCCGTTCTCAGGCAGGAAAAACTATCCCGTTCCAGACAAGGGGCTGTCCAATCCCTTCTTAAAAGCCTCCAGTGATGAAGCTCCCACAACTTCTGGTGGTAAGCTGTTCCACTGGTTAATTGTTCTTGCTATCAGAATATTTCTCCTTGATTCTAGGTTGCTTCTCTCCTTGATTAGTTTCCATCCATTGCTTCTTGTCTTCAGGTGCTTTGGAGAATACGTTTTCTTTGTGGCAGCCCCTCAAATATTGGAAGACTGCTATCATGTCACCCCTAATCCTTCTTTTCACTAGACTACCCAAACCCAATTCCTGCAATCATTCCTGACAGTGAGAACAATTAATCGGAGGAACTACTACTTGCCTCCAAAAGTTGTGAATGCTCCAACACTGGAGGCTTTTAACAAGATGTTGGATCACCATTTGTCTGAAGTGGTGTGGGGTTTCCTGCCTAAGCAGAGGGTTGGACTAGAAAACCTCCAAGGTCCCTTCCAACTCTGTTATTCTATTCTATTCTATTCTATTCTATTCTATTCTATTCTATTCTATTCTATTCTATTCTATTCTATTCTATTCTATTCTATTCTTCTCACCTTCTCTTCTCTTCTCTTCTCTTCTCTTCTCTTCTCTTCTCTTCTCTTCTCTTCTCTTCTCTTCTCTTCTCCTCTCCTTCTCTTCTCTTCTATTATTCTATTTTATTTTATTTTATTTTATTTTATTTTATTTTATTTTATTATTTTATTTTATTTATTCTATTCTATTCTATTCTATTCTATTCTATTCTATTCTATTCTATTCTATTCTATTCTATTCTATTCTATTCCATTCTATTCTCTGCGCATGGGCAGAGGGTAAAAAACAGGTTAAAAACAGGAAGTAACGATGACTGGGCAAGTGGGTGAAACCTCGCTCTGCCGTCGCTACCGGTTCTCCGAACCACCCACCGCCATCGCTACCGGTTCGCGCGAACCGGTCTGAACCGGTATCATTTCACCCCTGGAGATGTGGGAGAAAGCTGCAGCTGAGCTATGCTGGAAAATGCTCCCTGGACACTCCCTCCCCCTTGCTTGGCACCCGGCGTCACAGGGGGCTCCCTGGGAGGAAACCGGTAGTTTTTACGAGCCCCGGATATCTCTTGTCAGCTCAGGAATGCGGCCTCGTAGGCCAGCGGGCGAATCTGAAACGTTCCCAGCACAATCTTGTGCAACCGACTGGCTCCGGGTTCTTGTGCCACGGCTGCTGTTGGGTGGTTGAAACTGCCCCCGGGAACTCTTGCAAAACCGGGCTCTGGAAGCAGCGGGATTCGGGCCCCACACCTCAGCAGCACCCCAGGCAGATCCGTTCATTTATTCGTTTGTTTCTGGCTGGAACAATCCGGGCAGGACAATGCGGAGCTCGCTCGTCTTTGGGAGTAGAATTGCAAAATTACAGAATACTGAATAATGGGGCGGGGGGGGACCTTGGAGGTCTTCTAGTCTAAGCCGCTGCTTGAGGCAGGAGGAGATCCTGTGCTGTTCCGGACAAAGGGTTGCGCAGTTTTATTCTTGAAAACCTCCAGTGGATGGAGAGCCAAAACAATCACGCTTGGCCAATGAAGAATTCTGTTCTGTTCTGTGTCTTCAGAAGTCATGGGAGCTTCATCCCTGGAAGCTTTCAAGAAGAGACTGGATTGCCATCTGTCAGAAATGGTGCAGGGTCTCCTGCTTGGGCAGGGGGTTGGACTAGATGACCTACCAGGTCCCTTCCAACTCCTATTCTATTCTATTCTATTCTATTCTATTCTATTCTATTCTATTCTATTCTATTCTATTCTTTCTCTATTCTATTCCTATTCCTATTCTATTCTATTCCTATTCTATTCCTATTCTTCCTCTAATCTAATCTAATCTAATCTAATCTAATCTAATCTAATCTAATCTAATCCAATCCAATCCAATCCAATCCAATCCAATCTATTCTATTCTATTCTATTCTATTCTATCCCTATCCCTATTCTATTCTTATTCTATTCTATTCTATTCTATTCTATTCTATTCCTATTCTATTCTATTCTTATTCTATTCTATTCCTATTCTTTCTCTATTCTGTTCTATTCTATTCTATTCTATTCTATTCTATTCTATTCTATTCTATTCCATTCCATTCCATTCCATTCCATTCCATGCTGTTCTGTTGTATGCTATGCTATGCTATGCTATGCTATTCTTTCTCTGTTCTATTCTATTCCTATTCCTATTATTTCTCTATCCTATCCTATCCTATCCTGTCCTGTCCTGTCCTATCCTATCCTATCCTATCCCATTCCATTCCAAATCCTACTCTACTCTACTCTACGGTTCTCACCCTTCCAGCTCTGAGTCACTATTCAGCAATTATAGAATTTAGTGCAATTAAACGTAGCAATCTTTCTTTCAAGTTTATTTATTATTAATTCCCACGAGATAGCCATCGCTCTTTTCCAGTTATGCCTTTGAATCCAGAAGAAGAGTTTTCACCGCAAGGGGGTTCATTAGCCACTAATTACTTGTCACTCATCTAAACCATCCCAGGCTTGTCTGCAGGGTATGGTGGAAAAACTCAAGATGGCCTCCACATTCCGCCCCTTTCTTATGGGCAACCGGGGGACACTCCCCAAAAACAAATAAAGCTAATAAATTCAAATAAACAAACAAACAAACTGCCTTGCATTTCTTCTCCTCGACTTTCAACGGTTCATTTAGTGACCGTTCAAAGTTCCAACGGCACTGAGAAAAAGCGACTTGAGAATTTTTCACACTGACGACCCTTGTGGCATCCTTAGGATCACGTGATCTAAATTCAGGCGCTTGGCAACCGGTTCATACTTATGACGACGGTTGCCGTGTTCCCAGGTTTCATTGTTGTGGTACGCCAGCAGCGGAGTCGGACAGTGAGGAGGCTGGGGGGGACCATGGGCCAGTCCTGGAGTCTGGGGAGGGCACGGATGAGGGCTCTGCATCAGAGGCAGAGATGGGGCCAGGGCCATCTGGGAGCGATGCGCGGACTCCGGAGCCTCCACAATCAGACAGCAGAGAGGCAGAGGAACAGGAGGAGCCTGTTCCTAGTGCACGCATGCGCAGAGCTGCCAGGAGGCAAGAGCAGCTGAAGCGAAAAGGACGACTCAGGAGTAAGGCCAGGAGATGATTGGCCCCTTTTCATAAGGCTTAAAAGAGAAACAAAGGCACTTGGGCCTTTTTGCAGGAAAGCAACGTTGCTAACTCTGTTTCCAGTCGGCATCTCTTGTTTGTTTCTGAACTCCGTGGGGCTTTGCCAAGTAAGGCCTTCGGCAAGGTGTCAAAGAAGATAAAGCTTGGCGATTCTTCCGAAGGACTTGTGGTGCCACTAATTGGGACTCATCTGGGAATGAACGTAATCCTCAACTGTTACAATAAAATAGGTTTGTCTGGGACAAATTGCGTATTGTAGTGACTCGGTAAGCCTACGTCACAACAGTCACATGATCCCATTTTGCGACCTTACCCAACTCGGTAACATCCAAACAGGGGGTTGGACTAGATGACCTTCAAGGTCCCTTCCAACTCTGTTTCTAATCTAATCTAATCATTTTGAGAGACCAACCCCGCTCCCTTCTAGCACTGATGATGTTATCTAGTTGGGTCAGGAAACGTCTACAAGGAAACCACCCAGCTCAGAGACCGCCCCACATTCTTCCTCCTCCTCTCCACAACCCCCCTTCCGTTCTAGTGCTGATGGTGTTATTTAGTTGGGTCGTGAAACGTCTACAAGAAAATAACCAAGCTCAGAGAGCAGCCAGGACCCCTTCTCCTCCCTCCCTCCCTCCCTTCTTTTCTTTTCTTTCTTCCTTCCTTCCTTCCTCTTTCTTTCTTTCTTTCTTTCTTTCTTTCTTTCTTTCTTTCTTTCTTTCTTTCTTTCTTTCTTTCTTTCTTTCTTTCTTTCTTTCTTTCTTTCTTCTCCTCCTCCTCCTCCCTTCTGCAAACACCTCTCCCTTCTAGTACTGATGATGTTACCTAGCTGGGTAAAGAAACAACCAAGCTCAGAGAGCACCAAGGAGCTCTTCTCCTTCCTTCCTCCCCCCCTCCCACCGTCCCTCCCTCCCTCCCTCCCTCCTTTCTTTCTTCTTTTCTTTCTTCCTTCTTTCTTTCTTTCTCCTCCTCCTCCTCCTCCTCCTCCCTTCTGCAAACACCTCTCCCTTCTAGCACTGATGATGGAAGAGAGAGGACCCCTCATTCTTCTCTCTTCCTCCTCTTCCTCCTCCCACAAAATCAGAGACCACCAAGGACCCCTCAGAGCCCCTCTCAATTGGGGGGGGGGATATTTTACCGGAGGAATAGGACAATTCCCAAAAGGGCAGCAACAACCGCTCCCTCCCCCCCACCTCCCCAGGCGAAGCTTCTACAACCCACCAAGCTGAAATGTCACTGCACATGCTCAGAGGTGCCCTTTGCTATAGGGCACCGCAAATGGGCTTCGTTATGGGTTCCCAATGGAGGAGAAAAGGTGTTTTACCTGAAGGAGGACTTTCACGCACTGGGGCTGGCAAGCGATGGTGGCGAGGTGCAACGCTGTGCTGCCTGCAAAAAAAAAAAAAAATGAAACGCAAAATAAGAGGGCTGGAAGGGACCCCAGAGGTCTTCTAGTCCAACCCCTGCTCAAGCAGGAGAGCCTATCTACCTCGTTACATAAATGGGTGTCCAATCTCTTCTGCGAAACCTTCAGGGTTGGCGCAGCCACAACAGATGAACAGGGTCGGAAGGGACCTTGTAGGTCATCTAGTCCAACCCCCAGCCCCCAACCCCCGCCCAAGCAGGAGACCTTGCACCGTTTCTGACAGATGGCAGCCCGGTCTCTTCTTCGAAACCATCGGTGTTGGAGCAGCCACAACAGAAGGAGGAGAGCATCTCCTCAAACCTGTGTCAGACCTGGAAGCCATCTTTTACATTTGGGCCTTCAGGCTGCTGAAAGATGGCTGGACTTCAGCTCCCAGAATTCTATGGATAAATAGGATTTGCTCAATCAGGGTTAAAACTGATTTAGTCCATCATCTTTGGTCCCCACACTATAAAAAAAGACGTTGAGAATCTAGAAAAAGTGCAGAGAAGAGCAACCAAGAGGATGAGGGGACTGGAGGCTCAAACATAACAATGAACGGTTGAAGAAACTGGGCCTGGCTGGTCTAGTGAAGAGAAGGACCTGGGGAGACAGGAGAGCATCTTCCAGTATTTATGGGGCTGCCCCAGAGAGGAGGAAGGGGGTCAAGCTATTTTCCAAAGCCAGACAAGGAGCAACGGATGGAAACTGATCAAGGAGAGATTCAACCTGGAAATAAGGAGGAATTTTCTGACAGTGAGAACAATCAACCCATGGAACAGAAGTTGCTTTCGGAAGTTGTGGGAGCTTCATCCCTGGAGGCTTTCCAGAAGAGACTGGACTGCCATTTGTCAGAAATGGTGTAGGATCTCCTGCTTGGGCAGGGGGTTGGACTAGATGACCCACAAGGTCCCTTCCAACTCTGTTAATCTGTAATATGAAGAACGGTTGCAGGAACTGGGCCTGGCTAGTCTAGTGAAGAGAAGGACCAGGGGAGACAGGAGAGCATCTTCCAATATTTGAGGGGCTGCCACAGAGAGGAGGAAGGAGGTCAAACTATTCTCCAAGGCACCCGAAGGCCAGACAAGGAATGATGGATGGAAACTGATCAACGAGAGATTCAACCTGGAAATAAGGAGGAATTTCCTGATAGTGAGAACAATCAACCAAAGGAACAGAAGCTGCCTTCGGAAGTTGTGGGAGCTTCATCCCTGGAAGCTTTCAAGAAGAGACCGAACTGCCATTTGTCAGAAATAGTGTAGAATCTCCTGCTTGGGCGGGGGGTTGGACTAGATGACCCACAAGGTCCCTTCCAACTCTATCAATCTTCCCTTGTCCTGTAATCACTAATTGACTGTTGCAAATTTGCTGGTACAGGTAGTCCTCAATTTACAACCATTCATTTAGCAACTGTTCCAAGTTACCCCGGCACTGAGTTCCCACAACACACTAAGCCTTAAGGACGAATCCGATGTTAGCCTCGTCTACAATGTGATGTGACCCGCAGGCATTGTTAACCAATTGACTCCTGACCTTTGCGGACATGTTAGCTCAGACTTGAGCATTTTATAGTCTGCCAACCACATCTGGCCCTTTGGCTGTTCCCAGGTCTGGCCTGCGTGAGGTCGATCGGAAATTAGAAATCAAATGTTGAATAGATTAAAATCAAATTTTTGTAGGCGTGCACGTACATCATACAACTGCGTGGCTGTTATTTTGATGACAAACTGCTATTTTTTTTTGTTTTCAATTTAGGGAGGTGCTTGCCTGCCTTCACAACCTTGTTGGTTCGGCCCTCCACGGCAATATCACAATAACAGAGTTGCAAGGGACCTTGGAGGTCATTTAGTCCAACCCGGCGCTCTGGCTGGAAACCCCTAGACCATTTCAGACAAATGGTTGTCCAATCTCTTCTTAAAGACCTCCAATGATGGAGCACAACTTCTGGTGGCAAGCTGTTCCATTGGTGAATTGTTCTCACTGTCAGGAAGTTTCTCCTTAATTCCAGGTTGCTTCTCTCCTTGATTAGTTTCCATCCGTTGCTTTTTGTCCTGCCTTCGGGTGCTTTGAGAATAAGTTGAGCCCTTCCTCTTCTTTGGGGCAGCCCCTCAAATACTGGAATATTGCTATCATGCCCCCCCTAGTCCTTCTTTTCACTAGACTAGACTTACTCAATTCTTGCAACCTAAATAAATTTTAGCCTCCAGAGCCCACTAATCTTTTTCTTTTGCTGCTCTTTTCTGCATTCTTTGCAGTCTCAGCATCTTTTTTGTAAGAAAGACAAAAAAGTCTTTCTGTCCTAATTGGGGGGATCTAAAGCCACCAGGAGCTCAAACTAGATTCAAGAGACTTCCTGGCGACTTGGTAGGATCCCTGGGAAAACTTATTATTCACGTTTTAAGTTCTGCTAAGGTGTGCACAACTGACGATGATCAAACGGGCTGTTTAAAAAGCAGCAACGGCCACTCCTCTTATGCGGTTGCGAAAAAGCTGTCGCACTTGGAAGGAAGATTTAATTTTGGGGCCTCCTGCATGGAGGAGGAAAGTCATAGAGGTTCACAGAATCCGACGGCTGGAAGGGACCTTGGAGGTCATCTAGTCCAACCCCCACCCCCTGCCCAGACACCATTTCTGACAAATAGCAGTCCAATCTCTGCAACCGTTCTTCATACAATTTTAGCCTCCAGCCTCCTAATCTTCTTTGTGGCTCTTCTCTGCACTCTTTCCAGAGTCTCAACATCTTTTTTTTATAACGTGGCAACCAAAATGGGATTCAGTATTCCATGGGTGGTCTTACTAAGGCTTTGTAAAGCGGTATTAACACTTCACGTGATCTTTATCTCATCCCTCTGTTGATGCAGTCTTAGTTTTCCATGTGGCCCCTTGGGAAAATTAATTGCCCACCCCAGAGCCTCATAACCAGGGATGGGATTCAGCCGGTTCGGAGCGGTTCAGGCAAACCGGATGCTAATTTTACATCTGGTTTGCCGAACCAGTAGTTGCAAGGACTGGCTGGCCCCGCCCACCCCTCCCCTCCCCTCCCCGGAGTCTCCAAACGGCCCGTTTTGGATGCCAGGTAAGTGCAGGGCCCACACGGAGGCTCTGGGAGGGCGAAAAACAGGCCTCGCGGAAGTTCTGGTAGGCCTCAAGGGCATGGGGAAGGCCTTTCTCACCCTCCCAGATGCTTGAGAAAAGCCTCCGGAGCCTGGGGAGGACAGGCCTACCAGAAGTACCGGAAGTCTGGAAACAGCCCATTTCTGGCGTCCGTAGGGCATCCGGAGCCCAGGGGAGGCCGTTTTCATCCTCCCAGAGTCTTGAGGAAAGCCTCCGGAGCCTGGGGAGAGCGAAAATGCCTCACCCACCCACCGTGGTGGGGCCCACCATGGCTACGACCACCTAGCAACCGGGCAGAGAACCGGCTGCTAAAGTTTTTGAATCCCACACCATAGCCTCATGACCTCAGAGCAAAGGAAAGAAGGGGGGAAGGGGGCTCTTGAAATGTCTCCATCCTCCATCTTCTCCTGATCCTCTCTTACCAGTCAGATGTCTCTCAAAGATAGAAAACTTGGAAATGACTCTGGTCGGCAAAACCCAGCCAACCTCTTTGTGCAAATGTCCTGGGAAAAAGGGGAGGAGGAAGGGGGTCTTTGGGGTGGTACCAGTGGTAGGTTGCCCCCGGTTCGCACCGGTTCTATAGAACCGGCAGTAAAACCGGCGGGAGGCTCCGCCCACCATCCCCGACGTCATCAAAATACTTCTGCGCATGTGCAGAAGCTTCTGTGCACGCGCGCAGCCCCGTTGCGAACTGGTAGTAACGGTAAGTAGAACCCACCCCTGGGTGGTACCCACCGTCCTCGTTCTTATCGTTGACGTCGGCCCCGTGGGTGAGCAGGATGGTGAGGCACTCCGTGAGCCCCTTGGAAGCCGCCAGATGGAACCTGCAATAAAGAGACCCCCCAAAAATCAGAATTTTCCACCAGGAAAGCCTAGGAATTCCATAGAAAATTTGAGAAAAGCCCCCCACCCCCCCGCTTCCTTGGCAAAACGAATGGGACAACTCGCCGCGAGACAATTCGCCACATGGACATCTTGCCATGACGCACCTCGCCACAGGACAATTCAAGAAAAAGAAAAGTTACTTAGATTGGACATCCGAGAAATAGATATAGATGGAGACTTAAGAGAGGAATGTGGGAGGCAAGTAAAAAAAAAAAAAAGCATAGCAATTGAAGTATTGAAGCGGGTAAGAGGCGATGGGTAGATGATCTTCATCTTTATTGTTGTTCTGATTCGCCTTTCCGTTTTCCTCTCTTTCTTTTAAAACGTAGCAATCAAAGTATAAAGCGGGCAAGAGATGATGGATGGATGATTCTTGACATCACTCACAGCCACGCAGTCACATGACACCCCCCCGCACCTAGCCACGCCCACAGAAAAAGGTAGGAAGATGTTTTGAATTTTCTACCTACCTACTTATTTTCTGCTCAGGCCTGGCCTAAACTATCAAAGGCCTCCTCCCGCATGCCACCCCGCCCTCCCTTCGCCAGTCGCACGCGTTACCCTTTTCCCCTCCTTCAGCGGCCCCGGCCCTAGCCCCACTTCCTCCCCCACCATCGCCTCTTTCTTCGGGCTGCTTACCTTCCCCCAGCGATGGCTGGTCCGGAATCCGGAAGGCAAGCTGGCCTCCGGTACTTTTCGGCGGCCTCCAACCAGCCGCCGCTGCCGGGAAGCGGCTGGCAAAGAGGCGGCGGCTGGGAGGTTTCTTGCAGTCGCATCGAAAAAGAAAAAGCCTCCCGAAAAAGCCGCTGCCGTCGCATCCCATTGCTTGCTGGGTCGCACTCGGACTGATGCATCCCATTGCCTGCTGCGTCAGTCCGAGCGCGACGCAGCAGGCAATGGGATGCGCACGCGAGGCCGGTGCGAAGAGCAGGGCGGCGACGGCCGTGGATTTTTCGGCGACCTCCGGTAGTTTTTGGTGGCTTGGGAGGCTTTTCCTTTTTTGATGTGACTGTGAGAAGCCTCCAAGCTGCTACCTCTTTCCCAGCCGCTTCCTGGCAGTCGGGCGAGCGGGCGGAGCAAGTGAGTGGTGTTAAGTCCGTAAACTGTGCGTGGATGTCGACTGAGGCGAGACTAACTCAACACAACTGATTTATTGTTAACCACACAAGTAACCAGAACGCTTCAGAAACACTTACAACAGAGCCGCTATTTATACGCCGGCTGTCCGAAAGGTCTAGCCAATAACAAACGCCTGTGCTTCCCGCCGAGAGAGCTGTCATCTTAGTAGCCAATCAGAAACGCCCCCTGGTTGCTGGCGGCAACAGGGCAGAGGACGCTACAAGCGGCGACCGGGCGACCGGTTCGAGGGCGTGGCCAGCCAGCGGCCGCTACCGGTTCCACAACCCAGGCCAAATTACAACTACCGGTTCGCTTGAACCTGTGTGAACCGATATAAACCCACCACTGGTTTCAGACCATCCTAGCTAAACCAAGTCCCAGGGAGCGGCAGTTGCCCTTTGGGTCATACTGTCCCTCTCGAAGGCCGAGGGGAAAGACTTACGTACGCAGATTGTCCCAGGGCGTTGAGCTTGGTGGGGTGAGCCGTCTTCCTCGAGGCAAAAAGGGACGTCCGGGTCACGTCCCCTTTCTCAACGGCGTCAAACAGCTTCTGGTCATGCTTGTTCCAGCTTTCGATCTGGAAGGCGAAAGAATACAGAACAACAACGTTGGAAGGGACCTTGGAGGTCATCTAGTTCAACCCCCCGCTCAGGCAGGAAAAACGATACCATTTCAGACAAATGGTTAGCAGATTAACAGGGTTGGAAGGGACGTTGGAGGTCAACTAGTCCAACCCCCCGCCCAAGCAGGAGGCCCTACACCATTTCTGAGAGATGGCAGTCCAGTCTCCTCTTGAAAGCCTCCAGTGATGAAGCTCCCACAACTTCTGAAGGCAACTTCTCTTCCATGGGTTGATTGTTCTCACTGTCAGAAAATTCCTCCTTATTTCCAGGTTGAATCTCTCCTTGTTCATTTTCCATCCATTCTTCCCTGTCTAGCCTTCAAAGGCACTTTGGAAAACAGCTTGACCCCCTTCCTCCTCTCTGGGGCAGCCCCTCAAATACTGGAAGATGCTCTCCTGTCTCCCCTGGTCCTTCTCTTCACTAGACTAGCCAGGCCCAGTTCCTGCAACCGTTCATTGTATGTTTTAGCCTCCAGTCCCCTCATCATCCTGGTTGCTCTTCTCTGCACTTTTTCTAGATTCTCAACGTCTTTTTTTATAGTGTGGTGACCAAAACTGGATGCAGGACTCTAGGTGTGGCCTTACTAAGGCTTTATAGAGTGGGATTAGTACCATCACTTGATCTTGATTCCATCCCTCTGTTAATGCAGCTTAGGACTGCATTGGCTTTTTTGGCAGCTGCAAAGCCCAGCTGACCATTTGGTGGGATGCAGGCTTTGTAAGAAGCTGAGATCAAATCGGTTGTGGGAATGGAGACTAGAAGGGACTTAAGCAATTGGTAAATAAGCTGGGATCCTGAAATCTGAGGTAGCGATGTATGGTTAAGAACGAACCGTGTTTCATAATACCTCCCTGTAAAATGTGTTCAAATGGTCGATGGCTTTAGGCGAATTACAGGCGGATCAATAATTTGCGTCTCTCTGCACCGACATTTCTTCTCAGCAAAGAAAGGGAATACAGGTAGTCCTCGATTTACCACAGTTCATTTAGTGACCAAAGTTACAACAGTCACTTAGAAAAAAGTGACTTAGGAGTGTTTTTCACAGTTCTTTGCAACACCCCCTCTGGCCATGTGATCGAAATTCGGATGCTTGGCAACTGACTCATATTTATGATGGTTTCAGGGTCATGTTTTGTTTTGTTTTATTTGTTTGTTTTGTTTTGTTTTGTTTTTCTATGGGGTCCCTTGTGCTCTCTGAGCTTGCTGGTTTTCTTGCAGACATCTCATGACCCAACTAGGTAACATGATCAGTGCAAGGACCCCACAGTTCAACCTTGAGGCACAAATATTTCTTCTATCTATTTTATTCTATTTTATTTTATTATCTTATTTTATTATTTTATTTTATTTTACTCTATTTTATTCTGTTTTTATTTTATTATTCATTTTAATATTTATTTTATTTTATTCTATATTTTATTTTATTCTATTTCATTTCATTTCATTTATTTATTTATGTATGTATTTATTTTCTTTATTTTATTTTTTATTTAAATTTTATTTATTTATTTTATTTATTTTATTTTATATTTATTCTTTTATTTTATTTATTTTATTTATTCTTTTATTTTATTCTATATTTTATTTTATTCCATTTTATCCTATTTTTGTTTTGTTTTGTTTATTTTATTATTTATTTTAATATTTATTTCATTTCGTTTTATTCTATTTCATTTCATTTTTCATTTCATGTTATTTTTTTATTATTTATTTTATTTTATTTATTTATTTTGTTTTATTCATTTCATTTTAATCTATTTCATTTCATTTTATTTCATTTTTTATTTATTTTATTTATTCATTTAATTTTTAATTTTTATTGTTTCATTATTTTTTATTGTATTTTATTATTTATTTCATTATTTTTATTGTATTTTATTATTTATTTTATTTCATTATTTTTTTTATTGTATTCTATTATTATTTATTTTATTATTTTATTTTATTAATAAATAGACTGGTATTGAAGTTGAGCTTCAATACCAGTCTGTGGTGCCCTGTGGGGAGTGAACACGCCTTCGCTTTTCAGCCCCAACTCAGCCTTGGCCGAGGAACTCTGGCTCCCCCCCCCGCTGCCCCCCCCCGGCGCCCTTGGCCTGATCCCCATGCTGCCTCTGGAGCCTCGGTTGCGCCTTCCCTCTGCGCTGTTTGCTTTGGCAAGCAGATCAGTTTCGGGGAAGTGAAGTGCTGGCTGGGTCTTCATGACAGGAAAAAAAAAATCCGGTTGTGAAGACACTGCATGACAAAGCCACACGCCCTGTTGTTGTCGGAGGGGAGATTGTGCAAGGCCACACACCCGGCTCTCGCCCGAGCCCAAATTATGCTGAGAGAAGGGAAGGCTGGGCGTTGGCAGAAGGCGGCGTCCCTCTCTTGGGTCATTCAGTTCTCAAGAGATCAGAAGGGAATCTGCTCTTGTTCCTGGAGAGAAGTTCTCGGTTCACTGATGAGGCCTCTCTTTTTATAGAATCGTGGAGTTAGAAGGGTGTCAGGGTTCCGGATGGATGCCCTACTTAAATCATGAGCCTCGAGCCAAGCTTCAAAAGAAGTCCAGTTATTTATTAGGAGCTTCATGTCGGCACCTTCCCAAGTGAAGCCAGCTCTGACCCTACGTAATTTACGCCCCAATCATGACCCTGTTTCCCCCCTTCCCACAGGGTGTGTCACCAATCACATTCGCCAACGGAACAATTTCGCGGGTTGTAGAAGTCACTCCCTTCTGGCCGCTGTGGGTAACCCTGGGATACAGCCTTGAGAGAGATAAGTCTGGAATGTGCATCTGTCTTTGACTGTTTCGCTGGTTTCCCATCCCCCTTGCCTACGGCAACTCGAGAGGCCAGGGATGATTTGCGAGTTGACAAAGGGGCCTTTGAGGTTATTTAGCCCAACCCCTACTCAGTGCAGGAGCCACTGAAGTCTCTCTGATAGATGACTGTCCAGCCTCTGTAATGGTGTGTTCTAGGAATGAACTTGAGAGATAAGGACAAGATCCTGCCTAGGGGAACCATCAGATACAGAAGAACAGAGTTGGAAGGGGCCTCAGAGGTCTTCTAGTCCAACTCCCTGCTCAAGCAGGAGACCTTATCCCAGAGTGGCTGTCCAGTCTCTTCTTAAAAGCCTCCAGTGATGAAGCACCCACAACTTCTGGTGGCAAGCTGTTCCACTGGTTAATTGTTCTCACCATTAGGAAATTCCTCCTTAGTTCTAGGTTGCTTCCCTCCTTGATTAGTTCCCATCCGTTTCTTCTTGTCTTGCCTTCTGATGCTTTGGAGAATAGGTGGACCCCCTCCTCTCTATGGCAGCCCCCCAAATATTGGAAGATTGCTCTCATATCACCCCTAGTCCTTCTTTTCTTTAGGATCCTGGAGGCTAAAACATACGATGAACGGTTGCAGGAACTGGGCCTGGCTGGTCTAGTGAAGAGAAGGACCAGGGGAGACATGGGAGCATCTTCCAATATTTGAGGGGCTGCCCCAGAGAGGAGGAAGGGGGTCCAGCTATTCTCCAAAGCACCTTTGAAGGCCAGACAAGGAAGAATGGATGGAAACTGACCAAGGAGAGATTCAACCTGGAAATAAGGAGAAATTTTCTGACAGTGAGAACAATCAACCGATGGAACAGAAGTTGCCTTTGGAAGTTGTGGGAGCTTCATCCCTGGAGGCTTTCAAGAACAGACGGGACTGTCATTGGTCAGAAATGGTGTAGGGTCTCCTGCTTAGACGGGGGTTGGACTAGATGACCTACAAGGTCCCTTCTAACTCTTTTAATTTGTTTTCGTTAAACTAGACATACTGGCCTAGACATAAAAGGGGCGGGGGGGGGGGAGACAGCCTCAATTGCATAACTGGAAGAGAAAGAAACTCAGAAAGGATCCACCCTCAATTATCAGGCGGTAAAAAGCGACTGTGAGAGATTTGTCCTTTCAGATCTGCAAGATTTCTGTTATTGTAGCCTTACAATAGAAATAGAATTAGCTCCTCTTGTTTCCTGACCCACCCTCTTTCATTTCAAAGGCCCAAGTTTTCATTGTTTCTGTGACAATCCTCTCTTTGGGGAGGACACAAAAGGGCCAACTCAACCATTTGGGGGAAATGACCCCATAATGAGAGGCCTGAATAAGTGGGGGAGTTTTTTTCTTCTCCCTAAAACATTCTTCTCCTTTGGGGAAACCTTTTAATTCTGTGCCCTTTTATCGCTTCAACTCAGGGTCTTCCAAAAGTGAAGTTCAGCCTGCTGTCAAAAGTTTTCAGTTTTTCACTTTTATACTCCATATTTATAAAACTCGGGAAAAGAGGAGGAAAAAGCGGGAGGGAGCAAGGAAAGAAGGAAGGGAGGAAGGGAGGGAGGGAGGGAGGGAGGGAGGGGAGGGAAGGGAAGGGAAGGGAAGGGAAGGGAAGGAAAAGATAGAAAGAAAGAAAGAAAGAAAGAAAGAAAGAAAGAAAGAAAGAAGAAAGAAAAAGAAAGACACACAGAGAGAGAGATAAAGGGAAAGAAAGAAAATAGAAAAAGGAAAGATAAAAGGAAGGAAGGAAAGAAGGAAGGAAGGGAGAGAGGGAAGGAAAAGAAAGAAAGAAAGAGAGAGAGAGAGAAAGAAAGAAAGAAAGAGAGGGAGGGAGAGGGAGGAAGGAAGGAAGGAGAAAGAAAGAGAGAAGGGGAAGGAAGGAAAGAAAGAATGAAAGAAAAGGAGGGAGGGAGAAAGGAAGGAAGGAAGAAAAAAAGAGAGAAAGGAAATAGAAAAAGGAAAGGAAAAAGGAAAGAAAAAAGGAAAGAAGGAAATAAAGAGAGAAAGAGTGAGAAAGAGAGTAAGAGAAAATAAAAAAGGAAAGAAAGAAGATAGAAAAAGGAAAGAAAGAAAGAGAAACAGAGAGAGAGAAAGAAAGAAAATAGAAAAAGGAAAGGAAAGGAAAGAAAGAAAAATGAAAGAAAAAGCGAGAGGAAGGAAGGAAAGAAAGAAATAGAAGGAAATAAGGAAGGAAGGACAAAGAAAGAGAAAGAAAAAAAGAAAGAAGGAAGAAAGGAAGGAAGGAAAGAAAGAAAGGAAGGAAGGAAGGAAGGAAGGAAGGAAGGAAGGAAGGAAGGAAAGAAAGAAAGAAAGAAAGAAAGAAAGAAAGAAAGAAAGAAAGAAAGAAAGAAAGAAAGAAAGAAAGAAAGAGCAGGCAAGGAGAACCTGCCTAACAGCTTCAGGGCAGAGAGTGCAGTTGGCCTCCCATCAACTGTCCTCTTTGCAAAACACCCAAAACATATTTGGAAAGTGACATAATTTAGAAGACGAAACGAACTCAGCCAGCCTAATGGTATGTCTTTGTTTATTTATTTCGAATTCTACGTGTAGGATTATTGCCCTCCTTGTTTTTCCTCTATTTCCATTTCGGAAGCTTCCCCCCCCCCCCGTCTAGTGATTTTGCCTCCTTTGAGAAGAAAATCCTCCTCCCAACTCTGCTAGCGCTGTGATCTCCAGATTGGCCCCGGGGGGAGAGGGGGGGGTGTTATGGAGTTCTCAATTTCTGGATCCAACCTTCTCTTTGCCCAGTTCTCTTTCCGACACTCCCTGCTTGGACAGATGGCGGACCTGGTGCTGCCGCGGCCATCATTTCCTCAGGATCTTTGGCCCCCTTGGAGAAAGGGCCCCAAACTTGCCAGCGGCAAAATCCAGCGGCATCCGAGCCCTTCTTCTCGGTTGCATAGTTGGAGGGGGGGGCAACACCAGGGGTGGGGCTTCAAAAATTTTAGCAAGGGGTTCTCTGCCTGGTTTCTGGGTGGGCGTGGCCCAGTCAGCCTCCTGCACCACCGGCGGGGGGGTAGGGAGCTTTTTGCCCTCCCCGGGCTCTGGAGGCTTTTCATGAGCCTCCGGGAGGGCGAAAAGGGCCTCCCCAGGCTCCAGAGGCCCTCTGGAGGCCGGAAACGGGCCTGTTTCCGGCCTTACCAAACTTCCGCTAGACCCGTTTTTCGCCCTCCCCGAACCTCTGCGCGTGCGCTGCACTTAGTGTGGGTCGTGTGGGGAATTCTGGGAGAGGCGGGGCGGGGGAGGCGGGGGCCAGCCAGGAATGGGATTTGGGGGTTTTCTCCGAACTGCACATAATCTTAGCTAGAGGTTCTGCCGAATCCCTGCGAACCCCCAGCGGCCCACCCCTGGCAACACCCACAAAAGGAAGGATATTGAAGCAACAAGAGAAAAACATTTCCACAGCAGCTGCCACTTCCGGAGAAGCTGAAGTTATGCACAATGAAGTCCCCGAGGATGGATCTAACCCGAGGACGGAGCAAGACTGAACAATTAAGAAGCGACGTGGCGCTCCCATGTAACACCTCTCCTGCGCGAGCTGCACTGGCTCCCGATGGTCTTCCGAGTGCGCTTCAAGGTTTTGGTTATCACCTTTAGAGCGCTCCATGACTTAGGACCTGGTTATTTACGGGACCGCCTGCTACCACCAATAGCCTCCCACCGACCAGTACCCTCCCATCGAGAGGGACTCCTCCGGGTGCCGGCGGCCAAACAATGTCGACTGGCGGCCCCCAGGGGGAGAGCCTTCTCTGTGGGGGCACCTACCATCTGGAACGAGCTCCCCCTGGAGATACGGAGGATCCCGGATCTGCGCACCTTCCGTCGCGCGCTCAAGACGTTCTTATTTCATCAAGCTGACCTGACCTAAGTCTTTCCCTTTTTTAAATGGAAATTTTAAATTTGGTTTTAAATTATTGGGGTTTTAAATTTGTTCAGCCAAATTATTTAATTCGTTTTATTCTATTTTAAATTTTGTATTTATATGTTTTATTCTATGGCTGTTCACCGCCCTGAGTCCTTTGGGAGTAGGGCGGTATACAAATTCAATAAAATAAAATAAAATAAAATTCAATAAAATAAAATAATAAAATAAAATAAAATAAAATAAAATAAAATAAAATTCAATAAAATAAAATAAAATAAAATAATAAAATAAAATAAAATAAAATAAAATAATAATAAAATAAAATAAAATAAAATAATAAAATAAAATAAAATAAAATAAAATAAAAAAGAAATAATAATTGTTGGCACAATTTCCACAACTGAATTGAATTTCTTTATAATGCCTTGCTAAGACCACATTTGGAATATTGCATCCACTTTTGGTTGCCACAATACTAAAATAATGATGCGGAGACTCTAGAAAGAGTGAAGAGAACAAGAAAGAGGATTAGAGGACGGGAGAATAAAACATATGAAGAACCGTTGCAGGAATTGGGTATGTCTAGTTTAATGAAAAGAAGGACTAGGGGAGACATGGTAGCAGTCTTCCAATATCTCAGGGGCTGCCCCAAAGAAGAGGCAGTCAAGCTATTCTCCAAAGCACCTGAGGGCAGGACAAGAAGCAATGGGTGGAAACTCATCAAGGAGAGAAACAACCTGAAATTAAGGAGAAACTTCCTGACAGTGAGAACAATTCACCAGTGGAACAGCCTGCCACCAGAAGTGGCACCAGAAGAAGAGACTGGATAAGCATTTGTCTGAAATGGTGTAAGGTTTCCTGCTGGAGCAGGGGGTTGGACTAGAAGACCTCCAAGGTCCCTTCCAACTCTCTGCTCAATATTTTCCCCAATGATTTTTCTCAGCTGGGACTGAAGCTTGGTATATCCCAACCAGGACATACGTTCATGTCCCTCTGACCATGTGCAGAGTGCCTTCTACACATTGAGCCCTAATATTGACAGCTAGCTTTCAACCCTGCGAAGTAGACTAGACTTGAAAATCAAGAGAGGTGAAAACTACAGGTAGTCCTCGATTTACGACCACCATTGAGCCCAAAATTTATGTTGCTAAGTGAGACACTTGTTAATTGAGTCCGTCCGCCCCCCCCCCCTTTTTATGACTTTTCTTGCCACATTTGTTAGAGGAATCACTTGCAGTTGTTAATTTAGTCACCCTGTCGTTAAGTGAATCCATTGACTTTGCTTGTCAGAAGGTCTCAAAAAGGGGATCACGACCGTCGTAACTATGAGTCACTTGCCAGACGTCTGAATTTTGATCATGGGACTATGGGGATAACTACAACGGTTGCAAGTGTGAAAAATGGTCATAAGTCACTTCTTTCAGTGCGTTGTAACTTCAAACGGTCACTAAACGAATCATTGCCGCATCCCCGCGGTCACGTGATCAAAATTTGAATGCTTGGCAACTGACTCATATTTATGACGTTTGCAGTGTCCTGGGGGGGGTCACACGATCCCCTTTTTTACGACCTTCTGATGAAGCAAAATCAATGGAGAAGCCTGATTCGTTTAACAACCGTGTTACTCACTCCACAACTGCAATGATTCACTTAACAACTGCAGCAAGAAAAGTCGTAAAATGGGCCAAAAGAAACCCGCTTAACAAATGTCTCGCTTAGCAACGTAAGTGTTGGGCTCAACTGCGGTCGTAACTCGAGGACTGGCCTGTGCACAAAATGAGTAAGCGTTTGAATTGTGAAAATCCAACTTTTGTCTTTACCGGTTGCATGAATCTGGGCCATTGCCTGCAGCCAGCCAGGACCTGGGATTGCAATATAAATTTGAATATTCTCCATTGCAAAACATTTTTGTGAGCTTGAAATAATTATTTGGAACGAGAAGAGTTTTTCTCACTTAGCAACATCAATTTTGGGCTCAAATTTTAGTCGTACGTTGAGGACTACCTGTAGAACTCTAAATGCTACATGGCTATTGCTATAAAGTAAAGTTGAAAACCACAGCTTGAGTAAGTACAAATTCCCTACCCTTAGGAGCAGACATCCAGGTGCCCCAAGCAACCGAGACGAAGAAGTTTGGGAAAGCACTTAAAATTCCTCTCTTCAATACTGCAAAACATATGGCTCCTCCTAAGCCCGGGCACAGATTCTGGTTTTCCAAGCTCTTTTTTTTTTTTTTTTTGCCACCTTAAGGACTAGCAGCTTTGATTCAAAACCGAGGAATAAAACTCAAGATCGCATCGCCTGCAGGTTCGACATTTCTGCTGCTTTTTTAGAAGCCTAATTACAGGTATTTATATCGGAGGTAATTATTTGAGGATAAACCTGCCACCTGTCGATTCGGCAAACGCAGCGCGTCGTTACTCACCGCCACTTCATGGCTGGAACAGGAGAACATTTTCTTCATGGTGGCTGCTTCCTTGCCAACCTCCCCCAAAAAAGGCCAAGGATCTCGCTCTGACCGGAGACGCACCGGACGGACGGCTCAATCCATCTCTGGCAGGAGAGTTTTTCCCAGGTGAGGTGGAATCCAGGAACGGTCAGAGCGCATCTCCGGAGCTGCAGCCGGTTCGAGATCCCGATTCGTGTGGCTGGGAGGGCGCGCTTGAGCTGCCTGAGGGCCTCGGCAGGGAGCTGCCCGGTCCTGCCAGGTGCATTTGCCGCACACCTGTTTCCTCGCTCAACCAGGCCCGGACATGCCCCAGACGCTCATCTCGGTTAATCTCTCTCGTCGCCTGACTTGAAAGCGAAACATCTTCGGATCCACCCTCCTCCTCCTCCTCCTCTTTCGGCTCTCTCCTCCTGTCACTAACCATCATCGGCATCCAAGAGAAAAAGCCACGATTCACAGTTACAGCTCTGCAAATCCACCAGCCTAGATGCAAGCGGAGACAGGGGCAAGATTTGCAAAAGTTTCCAGTGCAAGAATCGACTCTCCGGCAGCTTCATACCTATGAAGGAAGGAAGGAAGGAAGGAAGGAAGGAAGGAAGGAAGGAAGGAAGGAAGGAAGGAAGCAAGCAAGGAAGGAAGCAAGGAAGGAAGCAAGGAAGCAAGGAAGGAAGCAAGGAAGGAAGGAAGGAAGGAAGCAAGAAAGGAAGGAAGGAAGGAAGGAAGGAAGGAAGGAAGGAAGGAAGCAAGCAAGCAAGCAAGGAAGCAAGGAAGGAAGGAAGGAAAGAAGGAAGCAAGCAAGCAAGGAAGCAAGCAAGCAAGGAAGGAAGGAAGGAAGGAAGGAAGGAGGCAAGCAAGCAAGCAAGCAGAATAGAGTTGGAAGGGACCTCGGAGGTCTTCTAGTCCAACCCCTTGCTCAAGCAGGAGACCCAGGGGTGGAGCTGCTGGGGGTTCGCAGGGGTTCGGGAGAACCTCTACCTAAGATTCTGTGCAGTTCGGAGAACCCGCAAATCCGTCCTGGGTGGCCCCCGTCTACCCCTCCCCTCCCAGGAGTCCCCACGCAGCCCATTTTGGATGCAGGTAAGTGCAGGGCCACGCATGAAGGCTCGGGGAGGGCGAAAATTGGGCCTACCGGAAGCCCGGGCCCGTTTCCAGCCTCTGGAGCCTGGGGAGGCCGTTTTCGCCCTCCCGGAGGCTCGAGGAAAGTCTCCAGAGCCTGGGGAGGGCAAAAAGCCTCCCTCCCCCAACCATGGTGCAGGAGGTGGACTAGGCCATGCCCATCATGGCCACACCTACCCAGCAACCGGGCAGAGAACCCCTTGCTAAACTTTTTGAAGGCCACCCCTGAGGAGACCCTATATACCATTTCAGACAAATGGTTGTCCAATCTCTTCTTAAAAATATCCAGTGATGAAGCACCTGTCAGGAAGTTTCTCCTTAATTCCAGGTTGCTTCTCTCCTTGATGAGCTTCCATCCATTGTTTCTTGTCCTGCCTTCGATTGCTTTGGAGAAGAAGTTGACTCTGTCTTCTTTGAGGCAGCCCCTCAAATATTGGGATATTGCTTCTATCTCCAATCTTTGCTTTCATCTGGCTTTTTAAAGAGATGTCTCTGCTGTTGCTGCTTTGCTTAAACACAGAGGGGGGGGGCAGAGAGAGAGAGAGAGACAGAGAGAGAGAGGGACAGAGGGACAGAGAGAGATAGAAAGAGAGACAGAGGGACACAGAGAGAGAGATAGAAAGAGAGAGAGAGAGAGAGGGACAGAGAGGGACAGAGAGAGAGAGAGAGGGGGGGGGACAGAGAGGGACAGAGAGAGATAGAAAGAGAGACAGAGGGACAGAGAGAGAGAGATAGAAAGAGAGAGAGAGAGGGACAGAGAGGGACAGAGAGAGAGAGAGAGAGGGGGGGGGACAGAGAGGGACAGAGAGAGATAGAAAGAGAGACAGAGGGACAGAGAGAGAGAGATAGAAAGAGAGAGAGAGAGAGAGGGACAGAGAGGGACAGAGAGAGAGAGAGAGAGAGGGACAGAGAGGGACAGAGAGAGATAGAAAGAGAGACAGAGGGCCACAGAGAGAGAGATAGAAAGAGAGAGAGGGACAGAGAGAGACTCACACAGAGACAGAGACAGAGACAGAGAGAGACAGAGGGACAGAGAGAGATAGAAAGAGAGAGAGGGACAGAGAGAGACAGAAACAGAGACAAACAGAGAGAGGGACAGAGAGACAGACAGGGACAGAGAGAGAGATACAAAGAGAGAAAGAGAGACAGAGAGAGAGACAGAGAGGGACAGAGAGATAGAAAGAGAGAGAGAGGGACAGAGAGAGACAGAAACAGAGACAAACAGAGAGAGAGAGACAGACAGAGGGACAGAGAGAGAGAGAGAGAGGGAGGGAGGGAGGGAGAGAGAGAGAGAGAGAGAGAGAGAGAGAGAGAGAGAGAGGGACAGAGAGAGATAGAAAGAGAGACAGAGGGCCACAGAGAGAGAGATAGAAAGAGAGAGAGAGGGACAGAGAGACAGAAACAGAGACAAACAGAGAGAGACAGACAGACAGAGGGACAGAGAGAGAGAGAGAGAGAGAGAGAGGGAGGGAGAGAGAGAGAGAGAGAGAGAGAGAGAGAGAGAGAGGGACAGAGAGGGACAGAGACAGAGAGAGAGAGAGAGACAGAGGGACAGAGAGAGATAGAAAGAGAGAGAGGGACAGAGAGAGACAGAAACAGAGACAAACAGAGAGAGAGAGACAGACAGAGGGACAGAGAGAGAGAGAGATAGAGAGAGGCACTGGTCCTCTTCCAAGTGACAGATGCAGCTCTCCTGTTTCCCAGCCAGTGCTAAAGGGAAGGAGACCCCTTCTCGGAAACCGATACCCCTTGTGCAAAACCATTAACGATTTTTCTCCCGCAAGCATCTTTATTTTGGCCTTTTGACATCCTGGCCCTTGACCGGAGGCGGTTTCGTGGGACTCTTTCTTTCGGCCCTCCGAGATTTCCTAACAGGCCTCTGACGCCATCTCACCTTAAGATCTAGAAACTTGGCTTTAGAAAGCAAAGCCGGGAAAAACCAAGAGAGGCTGTCTGAGCTCTTGCACGCAACCGTCTCCAGACTGGAATGCGTATGTGACGAGGATGGACTGACTATCGGCCGGGAAGATCTTTGCCCGAGGCGATTGTGCCGCGGGATTTCAGAATAAGAGAACGGAATGACAGAATTGGAAGGGACCTTGGAGGTCTTCTAGTCCAACCCCCTGCTCAAGCAGAAGACCCTAGACAATTCCAGACAAATGGCTGTCCAATCTCCTCTTAAAAACCTCCGGTGATGGAAAACTCACAACTTCTGGAGGCAAGCTGTTCCACTGGCTAATTGTTCTCACTATTTCTCCTTAGTTCTAGACTGCTTCTCTCCTTGGTTAGTTTCCATCCATTGCTTCTTGTCCTGCCTTCAGGTGCTTTGGAGAATAATTTGACTGCCTCTTCTTTGTGGCAGCCCCTCAAAATACTGGAATACTGCTATCATGTACCCCTTAGTCCTTCTTTTCACTAGATTAAAGATAAAGATTCCCTTTGCACATATGTGCTAGTCGTTCCTCACTCTAGGGGGCGGTGCTCATCTCCGTTTCAAAGCCGAAGAGCCAGCGCTGTCCGAAGACGTCTCCGTGGTCCTGTGGCCGGCATGACTCAATGCCAAAGGCGCACAGAATGCTCTTGACCTTCCCACCAAAGGTGGTCCCTATTTTTCTTCTTGCATTTTTTACCTGCTTTCGAACTGCTAGGTTGGCAGAAGCTGGGACAAGTCACGGGAGCTCACCCCGTTACGCGGCGCTAGGGATTCGAACCGCTGAACTGCCAACCTTTCGATCGACAAGCTCAGCGTCTTAGCCCCTGAGCCACACATACCCAATTCTTGCAGCCTTTCTTCTTATATTTTAATCTTCAGTCCCCTAATCCAGGGGTGAAATGCTCCCGGTTCGGACCGAATCGCCCAATCTGGTAGCGATGGTGGTGAGTGGTTCGGAGAACCAGTAGCAAAAATCCCTGCCCCTCCCCATGCCCAGCTGAGCCGCGCAATCATCAGAGGCTTCTTTTTTTACTTTTAAAAGCATTTTTTTCTACAACCTCTTCGGCTGAAGAAGAAATGCTTTTAAAAGTAAAAAAAAAAGAGAAAAGAAAAAAAAAGTTGGCCATGCCCACCCAGTCACATTACCCACCAAGCCACGCCGACAGAACCAGTAATAACAAATTCTACATTTCACCACTGCCCTAAGCATCTTTGTTGCTCTTCTCTGCACTCGTTTTAGAGTTTCAATTAAGGGAAAACTGCTATCAGGTCCCTCATTCATCCCCGTTTGGTCCTTCTTCCTTCCCCTTCCCTTAATCCCGTTGCAGAAGTTTTGCATTCTGCGGCCAGTTTCTGCACCAAGAACACAGTTCTCACACCAATGGCAGCTCCCTGCACTCTCACACAGAGTCTAGAACCTGTCAGAAGCATCTAGAGCAAGTGGGAGGCTGCTCCTCTCCCCTTTGGAGTTAGTTTAGTTTAGTTTAGTTTAGTTTAGTTTAGTTTAGTTTAGTTTAGTTTAGTTTAGTTTAGTTTAGTTTAGTTTAGTTTAGTTGTATACCGCCCTACTCCCGAGGGACTCAGGGCGGTGAACAGCCAAACAATAAAATACATAGATACAAAAAATTTAAAAACCAGATAAAATCAAATTAAATCATTTTGGCCCAGACAGATTAAAACACCCCAATAATTTAAAAACAGATTAAAATTTACATATTTAAAAAAGGGAAGAGATTAGGCCAGGCCCGCCTGATGGAATAAAAAGGTCTTCACAGCACAGCGGAAAGTGCGCAGATCCGGGATCCTCCGTATCTCTGGGGGGAGCTCGTTCCAGATCGTAGGTGCCCCCACAGAGAAGGGTCTCCCCCTGGGGGCCGCCAGTTGACACTGTTTGGCTGACGGCACCCGGAGGAGCCCCTCTCTATGAGAGCGTACCGGCCGGTGGGAGGCTATTGGTGGTAGTAGGCGGTCCCGTAGATAACCAGGCCCTAAGCCATGGAGCACTTTAAAGGTGGTAACCAAAACCTTGAAGCGCACCCGGAAGACCACCGGGAGCCAGTGCAGCTCGCGCAGGAGAGGTGTCACACGGGAGCGCCATGTCGCTCCCATAACCACCCGCGCGGCCGCACTCTGCGCCAGTTGGAGCCTCCGGGTGCTCCTCAAGGGGAGCCCCATGTAGAGAGCATTACAATAGTCCAGGCGGGAGGTGACGAGGGCGTGAGTGACCGTGCGTAAGGAGTCCCGATCCAGAAAGGGACACAACTGGCGAATCAGGTGAACCTGATGAAAAATCCTCCCGGTCACGGCCGTCAAGTGCTCTTCTAAAGACAGCCGTAAATCCAGGAGGACGCCCAAGTTGCGAACCCTCTCCGTGGGGGCCAATGATTCGCCCCCAATAGTCAGTGATGGCGTCAACTGACTATATCGGGACGTCGGAAGCCACAGCCACTCGGTCTTGGATGGGTTGAGCCTGAGCCTGTTCCTCCCCATCTAGATCCATATGGCCTCCAGGCACCGGGACATCACTTCAAGGGCATCGTTGGGGTGATCCGGGGTGTCGTCAGCGTACTGATGGTTCAAGGCAGGGAAGGAAGGAAAGGTTGGCTTGTCTCTTTCACCAGGCTTTGAAGCAGGGGTGGGTTCTACTTACCTTTACTACCAGTTCGCAACGGGATCGCGCATACACAGATCGCTGGTGATGACATCCAGGGTGGTGGGTGGGGCCTCCTGCTGGTTTTACTACCGGTTCTTACGAACCGGTCCGAACCAGGGGCAACCCACTGGGGGTCCCCACTCTTACAGCTTGGTAGTCCAGGGGTGGGGGAGGAAGAGGGGAGCCAGCCTGCCGCTCGCGCACATGTGCACTGGCCCACCACTTGCAGAAAAGAAAAAAGAAAAGAAAAGAAAAAAGAAAAGAAAAAAAGAAAAGAAAAGAAAAAATAATGATGAAATGAAATGAAATTAACAAAAATGACAAGAACAAAATAATAAAAATGAAATAAAATAAATAATAAATAGAATAGAATAAAATAAAATAATTAAAATAAAATAAATTAAAATAAAATTGAATTAAAATAATAAAATAAAAATAATCATAAAATAATCATAAAAATGAAATAAAATAACATAACATAACATAAAATAATTAAAAAATAAATAAAAATAAAAAATAAAATAATAAAAATGAAATAAAATAAGTAATAAAATAGAATATTTATAAAATAAATTTATATTACTTATAAAAATTAAATAAAATTAAATAAATAAATAATATAAAATAATAAAATAAAATAATAAAAATAAAATAAAATAAAATAAAATAAAATAAAATATGAAGATTTAAATTATGTCTCAAAAGGAATCCCTTAAAACATTTCCCCCGTCAGCCCTAAAAATGCTAAACTGTGGATTGCTCCGCCCTCTGTTGGTTGAATGAAGTCATTGCGGCTATGTCGTCAATCTTACTTTACTCAAGCCAATTCTAATGTGTTCAACAAAACCGTTTAGGGCAACTCATGAACTGAATTAAAAGAATGAGAGGACTTTTATGTTTCTCCTGAGTTTACCCAGTATGCTGAACTATGGTTAGGTGCTTATGGGATAAGCCACGATTGACCGGCTTCATCGGTCCTGTGGATTACAAATGACATGACTGCCTTCACACAACAAATTACGGTATTTAGTGATGATGGATTCAAGAAATAAAACGGACAATGGACAGAATGGGTACTGTAGCTAAAGGAACTTTTCCTTTATGGCTTTTGCCTTGTTGATCCCACCACATCTTAAGAAACTTTTTCTTTTAAAATGTTTTAATTTTAATATTAAATGTTTTAATTGGATTTTGTTTTAAATGTTTTTAAACTTTGTTTCAAATAGAGGTTTGGACGAGTGATTAAGGCACCAGGCTGGAAACCAGTGAGGTGACTTCAAGCTTCCCCTTTAGGCGTGAAAGCTGGCTGGGTGACTTTGGGACAGTCCCTCTCTCAGCTCAGCCCACCTCGCAGGGTTGTTGGTGCAGGAGTCATGGTGGCGCAGTGGTTAGAGTGTGGTACTGCAGGCTACTTCTGCTGCCTGCTGCTGCCGGCTGCCTGAAATTTGGCAGTTCAAATCTCACCAGGCTCAAGGTCGACTCAACCTTCCGTCCTTCCGAGGTCGGTAAAATGAGGACCCAGATTGTTGGGGGCAAGAGGCTGACTCTGTAAACCACTTAGAGAGGGCTGTAAAGCACTGTGAAGCGGTATATAAGTCTAAGTGCTATTGCCTTCCTTCCTTTCTGTTTCCTTCCTTCCTTTTCATTTCCTTTCTTCCTTCAATCCATCCTTCCTTGTTTCCTTCCTTCCTTTTCATTTCCTTCCTTCCTTCCTTTTCATTTCCTTCCTTCCTTCCTGTTAAAATGCAGCATTGCAGGCTAATTCTGCCGACTGCCAGCAGTTTGATCCTGACTGGCTCATGGTTGACTCAGCCTTCCGTCCTCCCGAGGTCAGTAAAATGAGGACGCTATGTGCTAGTCGTTCCCGACTCTAGGGGGTGTTGCTCCTTTCCGTTTCAAAGCCAGTCCGAAGATGTCTCCGTGGTCATGTGGCCGGCATGACTCAACGCCAAAGGCGCACGGAACGCTGTTCCCTTCCCACCAAAGGTGGCCCCTATTTATCTACTTGCATTTTTTACGTGCTTTCGAACTGCTAGGTTGGCAGAAGCTGGGACAAGGAACGGGAGCTCACCCCGTTACGCGGCACACTAGGGATTCGAACTGCTGATCTGCCGACTTTTCAATCGACAAGCTCAGCCTCTTAGCCACTGAGCCACCGCATCCCACGCAAGCCTGTTTACTTGTCCCCTAATATTATCTCTACATTTGGAAGTTTCACTTGGCCACAAAGGCCTTTCGGTGAACAAAGATCTTTCTAGAATAAGGCATAAACTGGTGGTAGTAAATGGACTATGATGTGGAGAAAAAAAATGAAGATGGGAAAGTGTGTTAGATTCCACTCGGTCCCACTAAAATAATGTTGTTGCCCTAAGTCGGGTGTCAGCAACCTGCGGCTCCAGAGCCGCATGCGGCTCCAGGGGCCCTCTGCTGTGGCTCCCTGTCAGGTGATAGGCGTGGCTAGGGGGGGTCGTTTGATTGGTGGAAGTGAGTGATGTCAAGGTGGCCACGCCCACCCAGGTTTTGTGGCTCCCGGTGTTTACTTTTCTGTGGGAAAAGGGGCCAAATGGCTCTTTGAGTGCTTAAGGTTGCCGACCCCTGCCGTAAGTGAAAATCAGCGTATGTGGAAGGAAAATTATCTTCATTATGAATTGGGGTTGTGCCAACACTTCCCCCTCATCGTTATAATATACAGGAGTGGCCAAAATTGTGGAAACCTTTTGGGAAAAGTATATTTTCTAAAACTTAGCTAATAACACCACTTTTTTGGGGAGTAGTACCATAAAATGATGTATCAATGGAAAGATCATTTAATCAAGAACATAATGCAATAACTTTTATGAAGGATTTGCTATTAGAATAGCAGTATAAAGAAGAAAAGTGAAACACGTAGAAAAAACGAGATATATAAAAATGATCCCCATGTCAGTTAATCCTTCGTTGGGTAACCCTTAGCATGAATGAGGGCCTTACAATGTCTTCCCATGGAGGGAACCAAGTCTTTTAGTTCTGCAACTAATCTAATATGAAACCAAGATTGAATGATGGCTTCTATTAACTGGGTTTTATTGCTGGGTCTCTTCTGACTAACCAGTACCTCGGTGCCTTCCGCCGTGCCCTTAAAACCTTCTTTTTCCAGCAAGCTGGGCTGGCCTAACACGTTTTAAAATGTTTTTAATTGTTTGTTATTGTTTTTAATCATGGGGCCAAATTTATATATATCTTTTTAATTGTATTTTAATGTTTGTAGTTTATGTTTTTACTTGGCTGTTCACCACCCTGAGTCCTCAGGGAGAAGGGCGGTATACAAATTTAAAAATAAATAAAATTTTTAGTTGGCTCTATAGATTTTCAATTGGGTGAAGGTCTGGGCTATTCCCAGGCCATCCCAGCAGTGGAATAGGATTATCTTGAAACTCCAAAGAAAAAAAAAAGTGGGTGTTATTAGCCATCAAACCTCAAAAATACACTTTTCCAAAAAAAAGGTTTCCGCAATTTTGGCCGCTACTGTATTTACAAAGCCGAAAAAAAGCCAGCGACACAGCCAAGATGGAGACTATTAATGATGCGGGACCACAGCTCTTTGCAACTTTTTTATTATTATTATATTTTTCTCTAAAAAAAAACAGAAAAGCATATACACCATAGCTCCAAGTGGATAAAAAACAAAGATATGACAGAATAAATAAGCCCAGGAGAGATTTGGCATAGCAAGCCGAGCCTCCTCCGAAAGACAGAAAAGAAGGGGTCCAACTAGCGCAGGGGTCTCCAACCTTGGCAACGTTAAGCCTGGAGGACTTCAACTCCCAGAATTCCCCAGCCAGCTTTGCTGGCTGGGGAATTCTGGGAGTTGAAGTCCTCCAGGCTTAACGTTGCCATGGTTGGAGACCCCTGCACGAAGGGGTTGCCAAGTCAGCCTTTTTTTCACCTGCCCAGCCAGCCATTAGCTACAAATGGGGGTCTCGGCCTCTGTTCCTCCTGGCCCTTTGCCCTGGCCGAGGGTCTTCCCAGGAGACAAAGCGGCAGAGCAGCAGATCGGAAGGTGGTCGTCCCACAAATGGGTGGGACAGGGTGGAGGTAGGGGTGTAAGCCCCACCCCCACCCCCGGTCGGGTCTCACCGCAGCCAACTCGCCACGGGACAAGAGTTAGACCGATAATTGAAGAAACAGTGGAATAGAATCATGAAAGGAAGGAAGGATGGAAGGGACGAAAATGAAACGTGAATGCCAAAAATTAAAATAATGTTTTAAGTTATCTTGAATAAATTGAATTGTTGAATTGTCCCTGAAGGGTGTGGTCCGGTGGCGAGTTGGCCATATTGAGTTGGCCGCAGTGAGTTGGCCATGGCAAACTGACCATGGAGTTGGCTGGGGTGAATTGGCCATGTTGAGTTGGCCGTGAGTTGGCCATGGCAAGTTGACCATGGAGTTGGCTGGGAAGAATTGGCCATGTTGAGTTGGCCATGAGTTGGCCGCATTGAGTTGCCCATGATGAATTGGCCATAGCAATTCATCCCGGAAGCTTCTTCAGCTCTGAACAACTGAACGGAAGAAGCTTCTTGGATGAGAAGCGAAATGTCTTCAAAGGAAAAAAAAAAACCCAGAAAGGGGAAGCACCTTTGAGGCAACCAGAACTTGGGATGACTTGAGAATCTCCAGAAACAATCTATTCCACTATTTCTTCGATATTAGTGTACCTCTTGTCCCGCAGCGAGCTCTCTGTGGCGAATTGTCATAGGCCGCTCCCAGGAACACTTAAGAAAAACTTCAGCTGTCCCGGAAAAAAAAACATTCCCTTTGATTGAAAACAGAAGCACTTGGAAAGAAAGTCACACAATGGATCAGGTGTGGCTAACAAAGCCATATTCAAATTAACCCACAGCACTCGTAAAATGCGAATTCTGCCTTCTCCGCTTGTGGTTCTGGGAAATAATGCAGAAAGGTAAATGCCTTGAAAGGGGAAGCTTTGCAAAATTAAGAGTTTCCTGTAATTCTGCAAAGTAATTTTGCAAAGTTTTGTCATTTTTGCAAACCTCCTGAAGGCAGGATTTCCACGGTGGAGGCTCAACCACCTGGCTGGCTGAGGAGGCGGGAGGGGGGAGGCTGAGCAGCTGGACTCTGAAAACTTCGAACTGGAAAAACACACACACACACAAACTCTGGACACATACATAAATATATAAATAAGCTGTGCAATGGACGATGCACTGCCCCTCACGCTCGCTCACAAGTGTGCAAAGGATGTGCAACCTTCATTTAGTCCTCAAGAAAAAAAAAGGGGAGGGGGGGGAAAATACAGAGAAAAAGATCTTTGGAGTCGCGTTATGTACAAAAAACTGAAAATATAGATTATCGTAATATAGATATGTGTGTATATATATATATAGATAAGATTGATAGATCTTTTCTTTCTCTGTACAGGATTGGTTGGAAATACTTTTTTAAGAGGGGTGGGAAATACGAGATCTGAAGTGTAAAAAAAATATATTGTAACAGCAATAACCTGCAGACCCAGGCAATCCCGGGAAACCGTCCCTCACAGCAAACGAATGGTGGGATTTTTGAAGGCAGGGTGGCAGGCGGTCCCTTGGTGCCTGAGCCCCCCCCCCAGGGATGGGGAGCCCCCCCTTCAAGTCCATTCCAGGCAGGCAGTGCCAGGTGCCCCAAAACCAAAACCCCAAAAGTACACCTAGCACATTGCCATCCCTACGGCGGCACGATGGCGGTTCTGTTTGGACTTCAGAGGCATTAACAAAAAAAATCCGATTTTAGGAGTGTCCGAGAAGAGCCGACTTCTGTTCTTGGGGTGGCAGCCTGGCAGCGCAGAAGTTGGGGTTCAAGCTTTGCATCTCAAACCTCTCTGGCAAAGTGTCCTCTGTAGCTTTTTCACCCCTCAGGACAGGGCAAGCAATCCCGTCTCTTCATAGAGATTTCCAAAAAAGGTAAGTTTAGCTGGAGGGAGCATGGATGAGTAAACAGGGGAGCCCCGGAGGCAAAAGCGGGACATTTTCCATCCTGCCGGCGGATTTTTCTCCCTCTTCTCAAAGAGCAGCCCTTTTCCCTGGCTGCCTGTGGGAATTTCTCCCAAGGAGTCCTCAAAAATAACACCATTCCTTAGCGCATCGATGCTTCTTGCAACATTTACCTTACAAGGTCTTCTCCTCAGATGAACCGACTTATCAAGGGTATCAAATAAACACCCCGAGGGTACTCACTGTTGGCACAGCCTGGATCCTCCAACGTTAACCCCCCAAGTTCCGACCGAAAAGAAAAACGGGCGGGAATAAATTTTCACTTTTTAAAAATGAAAGTGGTCCACGGAATTTAAATTAGGTTTCGTTACGGGCATAGCCACTTTTTAAACGCCCGTGGCCTTCAAAAGCTAAGCTGGATCTTATCAAGTCGGATCTCACCAATGCCATGGTTAGGCAGCCTCGGCGCCTCCTGACCATGGTCTTCAACCAGCGTTGTAAAGAAAGCAGAGTTTAACCAGCATTTGTTATAAATAACCGTGGTTTGTTTGGACAAACCCCAACTGCCTGTTTTATACTAGGCAACATCCTGCATCACTTAGGCCAACGGTGAGAACGCAGCTGAGGTGAAATCATAGTACTGTAAAAAAAGAAAGAATGAAAAAGAGAGAGAGAGAGAACGGGGAGGAACGGAAAACAGTGGAATTTTCTGTGCAAAACTCAAAATTCCCTTGTTATTCCTTCGAACCTCTAAAGAGGCTACTGGTCTTTTATAAGTACAGAAAATACAGGAGTGGCCAAAATTGTGGGAACCTTCTGGAAAAAGTGTACTTTCTAAAACTTGGCTAATAAAACACCATTTCTTTCTTTCTTTCTTTCTTTCTTTTTTTTGGAGTACCACCATAAAATTATATTATCGATGGAAAGATAAATTTAATCGAGAATGTCATACAATAGCTTTTATGAAAGATTTGCTATTAGAATAGCAGTTACAGTATAAAGAAGAAAAGTGAAACACAATAGAAAAAACGAGAGATAGAAAAATGATCCCCATAGAAAAAACGAGATATACAAAAATTATCACCCTGTCAGTTAATACTTAAGTTGGGTAACCTTTAGCATGAATGACGGCCTTACAACGTCTTCCCATGGAGGGAACCAAGTCTTTTAGTTCTGCAGCTGTTCTAATGTGAAACCAAGATTGAAGGATGGCTTCTATTAACTGGGTTTTATTGCTGGGTCGCTTCTGACTAACCAGTTTCTTTAGTCGGCTCCATCGATTTTCAAACTGGGTGAAGGTCTGGGCTATTCCCAGGCCATTCCAGCCGTGGAATAGGATTATCTTGAAACTCCAAAAAAAAAATGGTGTTATTAGCCATCAAACCTCAAAAAGACACTTTTCCCAAAAGGTTTCCACAATTTTGGCCACTACTGTACACGTTTAGGGATAGGGGAAAAAAAAAAACATTGGCCCAGAGCTTCCAAAGGTACATGGGGTGCTCCTTTCCCACAACCGAGCTCTGAAATATAAAAACCTGCAGATATTCATATGGGCCACAATTGGCTTAGCTGGGATCCTTAAAAAAAGAAATTTTGATTTCTGTGGTCCTGAAAGAAGTTCTCGATTCAAAACATTTGAACCTTCAAACCTCGGAGCTGAAAAGCGGCCTCTGGAATTGGTCAGAAGGCTCTCGAGCAGGGGTGAAATGCTACCGGTTCGCTCTGGTTCGGGCTAAACCTGTAGTAAAAAAATGCTTTAAAAAGTAAAAAAAAAAAAAAAAGCTTCACAGCTGTGCCGCACAATCGTCGGACTATTTTTTTTAACTTTTTTAAAGCATTTCTTTTACTACCTATTCACCGGAACTGGTAGTAAAAAATGCTTTAAAAAGTTTTTTTTTAATGGCCACGCCCACCCAGTCACATGACCCCCACACACACCAAGCCACGCCCACGAAGCCACAGCCACAGAACCGGTAGGAAAAGATTTTGCATTTCACCACTGCTCTCGATCCAGCGAATCTTGTGCCAAGTTTGAACCCCTGTGTAGTCCGGACAATCTGTTCGGAGTTCAAGCCACGCTGGAATTTCAAATGCCCCTCCGAGGATCCCTTCTTTCTGTGCACTCCGAGATCATCCAATCCAGCCCCCCCTTAACCTGGGTTTCCATCACTAAGAAAAAAAAGTCCGGGATTTTCTCTGTAATTTGGGACCGATCAGAGTAGGTCATCGAATGCCCCCTTTTGCTGGCTTAAGGATCCCGTGAGCAAAATTTAGCTGTGATTCTTCTGATTCCGAGACTGATCCCCTCCGCAAGCTCCACGGACCGAAAGCTTGGCTCCCGGGAGAGTTTCTCATCTTTTTAAAAAAATGCCATGATTTTCGGTAAGACGGCGGCGCACACCAAGTAAAAACACTCTGCCATGTGTCTGTCTTCTCAGCTGCCGACACGTTGCCGAAAATTTCTGCCTTCCTCCAGAGAGGAATGGAGTCCCGTCCCCCCAAAAGGGCGTCTCCATCTTTAGTCCAGAGAGATGATGTCCGGCCGACATCCTGGCAGAGCTGGGCT
Source organism: Pantherophis guttatus (assembly GCF_059756535.1). NCBI lineage: Eukaryota > Metazoa > Chordata > Lepidosauria > Squamata > Colubridae > Pantherophis > Pantherophis guttatus. The sequence goes on along the minus strand of NC_142080.1, from coordinate 10,103,785 downwards.
GCTTCCCATGGCGCCGTGGCCCTCCCGCAAGCTGGCCGTGGGCGAAGAGACCACGCTGTTCATGCGGCTGCCGGTGGGGGAGCCGACCCCGCTGTGGGATCCCACCACGATCGGAGCCAGGGGGCTCATGAAATGCGGGGAGGGCCCCCGATACTGGAAAAAGTGGCTCAGGGAGTCCTGCTCATCCAGGGAGGTGATGACGGAAGGGCTGTAATGCTGCAAGAGGAAGAGAAAATAAAAACATTTGGGGCCTTTTTTTTTTTGACCTCATAATCCCTTGCGGGGTGGAGTCTGGGCAGCTGAATGGAGCTGAGTGTTTCCTGGCCGGATGCCTTTCCTGTCGCCCTTGAGGAGTTTTGTTCAGCAGATATATTCTCACGGTGCCCAGAGAGAGAGAAATATCTGCCTCTACCTAGGATCGAACTCACAGCCTCCTGATTGGGAGGCGAGTGCACCACTCAACATTTGGTGTTTATGCCAGGGCAAAATACCCATCGCTAACAATAGTAACAAAAAGATCCATTTTATATTTTGTCTTTTGCCCTTCACACACTTGCAATGCACGAGTCCTGTTCTGCTCCAGGTACGGATCCCAAAGAACGCAGGACACACAAAGTCCGTTCAAACCTTAGTTTACTAAATAAACCAGTCTTTTACAATGGCTGTTAATTAACTGCATTAACAGCCGCCAAGAATTCAAAGAATAATAACTGAAAGCTTACTATGGTTGGCAGAATGCCCAGAAGCAATTTGCAGGAAGCTGATAAGATAGGCAAGGCAAGACAAGACACGAAGGTATGTGAACAAAGTTGTTCCCTGCAAATTGCTTCAGTCAGCGTTCCTCCTTAAATAGGCTAAGGGAGTGGCCAATTAGCCCCAAGCCTTACTCTCGAGGAAACCTCCTCCTGAGGAGCCACTCCTGCCTTTTGGCCGCTCTGTGCGCCCGTGCATCGAGAAGAGGCTCCTCCTCTTCGTCCTCTTCACTTAAGGGAGCTTCTGGAGGTTCTGAAGGCCCTGTCTGAATCCCCGCCTCTGGCACCACATCTTCTCCAGCCTCCTCATTGTCCGACTCGAGCGCCAGCTGCACAGGCTGCTGGCGCAGCACCACACCAGCCTCCTCGTTGTCGGAATCAGCTACTAGCTGCACAGGCCGCTGATGGGCCACAAGAAGTCCTTAGGCTGAAGGAGGGGAAGCTACAGGGAGAGCTGTATTTACCTCTCTGTAATTGTTAAGAGTGCAGTATTGCAGGCTAACTCTGCCCACAGTCAGGAATTCAATCCTGACCGGCTCAAGGTCGACTCGTCCTTCCGTCCTTCCGAGGTTGGTAAAACGGGGACCCACATTGTTGGTGGAGCAAGAGGCTGACTCTGTAAACCACTTAGAGAGAGCTATAAAGCACTGTGAAGCGGTATATAAGTCTAAGTGGTATTGGTATCTTCCTTCCTTCCTTCCTTCCTTCCTTCCTTCCTTCCTTCCTTCCTTCCTTCCTTCCTTCCTTCCTTCCTTCCTTCCTTCCTTCCTTCCTTCCTTCCTTCCTTCCTTCCTTCCTGTTAGAATGCAGTATTGCAGGCTGAATCTGCCCACAGTCAGGAGTTCAAGATTGACTCAGCCATCCGTCCTTCTGAGGTTGGTAAAACAGGGACCCAGATTGTTGGGGGGGGGGGGGGGCAAGAGGCTGACTCTGTAAACCGCTTAGAGAGGGCTATAAAGCACTGTGAAGTGATATATAAATCTAAGGGATATCGCTGTTTGCTTTTCTATTCTTGTTTGAGCAACAGCTGTTCTGAACTCTGAACCTTGCAAGGTCTGAAAGAACTTGGAAGACCTCGGAAAGTAAGCTTGTTGGGTTATCAAAGGAATAATTTAATAATTTAACTGCTTTGATAAATTGCTTTTAAATGTTTTTTAGATAAATTGGATGTCTTAATTTGTTTTTTGAGCCTAAATTATTTAATCTGTTTTTAATAGTTTTTTAACTTTTGTATGTCTTTGTGTTTTATTTTGGCTGTTCACCGCCCTGAGTCCTTCGGGAGTAGGGTGGTATACAAATATGATAAAATAAAATAAATAAATAAATAAACCGAGCAAGTTTACCGACTCGGGATTAAAAGATTGAATGGAAAAAATTGGGAGATGGAAGAGAGGAGAGGAAACCTACCGGGTTTTCACTCTGAAGGAAGGAGAACAAATCCAGACCTAGAGAAAAGGAAAACTTTAATGGTAAAATGAATGTACTAAGACTAGGAGGGAAGGAAAATATTTAAAATTTTCAAATTCAGGATTTTCCAAATTCAGGAAGTGACGGGCAGGCGAAGACATTGGATATCATAGCAAAGTGCCAACAATACCGTCCAGTTTCCGTCCTCTGGGTGGGATGGCAAGCCTCCCCCCACCCCACCCCTTGGGAAGGGCCAATCGGCTTTCTCTAGCTGCCTGGGTCAGAGTTCATCCTCTTCCCCTCCACTCTTAGCTCCAGAGTCCGTGTGTTCTGACCTAGGCATTCCCAAGAGCAGGAAGCGGACTCCTTGTCCCGACAAAAATCCCTTTTTATTAAGTTACTGTGAATTCCTCTCATTCACATCCAGCAAAGTCTTTCAAGGAAGAATTTACAGTCACAGACCTTATCTGGCTTGGAGAGCTGCCAGGTCGATATCTTCAAAACTTGGCCAGGAGTCTCGGAGAGTCACGAACCAATTAGGCGAACTAATTGTCTCCTGCAAACTCCACTCCCCTTTCGCTCCTCTTTTATTCCCTCTGGGAGGGGCCATTCATCGTCCACCTGTGGCTTTACTCCTGAGTCGACCCTTGTTCTTTAGCTGTTCCCTTCGTCTGGCAACTCTGCATGAGCGCTCTCTCTCTCTCTCTTTCGCGACCTTTTCACAAGCCCATGGGGGAGGCCAGATTCACTTTAACAACCGTGCGACTCACTTAGCAACTGCAGTGATTCCCTTAGCGACTGTGTCAAGAAAAGTTGTCAAATGGGGCAAAGCTCCCTTAACCAATGTCTCACTTAGCAACATAAATCTGGGACTCAATTGTGGTCATAAGCCGAGGACTACCTCTTGGAAAAACAACGAGCCAGGAAGAATCTTTCTTTCTAACTAACTTGAGATGGATGTCACTGGGGCTCTTCAGAGGGGGCTAACAGTGGTGGGATTCAATGCTGTGGCCCACCAGTGGAGCTGGCAGCAGAGCCGGACAGTGAGCAGGTTGGGGAGGAACGTGGGCCAGTCCTAGAGTCTGGGGAGGGCTCTGATGAGGGCTCTGCATCAGAGGCAGAGAGGAGGCCAGGCCGAATGCCAGTCATCAGCTGCCTTCAGCCCATTCCCAGTGTGTGCATGCGCAGAGTTGCCAGACGAAGAGTACAGCTAAGAAGGCAGGGTCGATTCGGGAGTAAAGCCACACCTTGGAGGTGATTGGCCCCTCCCATAGGATACAAAAGAGGAGCGAACGGGGAGGGGGCTTTTGCAGGAAACAATTCATTCGTTCCGTGACTCTGAGAGACTCTGTGCCAAGTTGTGCCTTGTACTGCGTTTGGAAACTAGTTACCTGGCAGCTCGCCAAGCGAGATAAGGTCCGTGTTGATAAGTATTCCTTTGGAAAACTGTTTGGACAGGCCTTGCTGGCTGCGAATGAAAGGGATTCAGAGTCGTGTAAATAAAAAAAGGTTTTGCCGGGATCAAGATTCTGCTTCCTTTAGGCTTCCTAGGCTTTTTAAGGGAGCCTAGGTCAGAACATTCAACAGGTGTTAACAACTGGTTTGCTTTGTGCACGCTTCACGTGCACCAAATGGGCAGTCTACGCGTATGCAGTACATTTGAAAACAGCACCTTCTACTGCAGCTCCGGTGAATAAAACAGCTGATCCGCGCCGATCAGCTGGGCTTCAAACAACAGAAATAAAGGTAGGTATAGCGCAGGGGCAGGCTCAGGACGGGCTCAGCTGATCATCGGAGCGAACCGGTTCGCTCTCAGCTGATTGTCGGAGCTACCGGTACACCCGAACCGGTCCGAACCGGCAGAATCCCACCCCTGGCTAACATCACAGGATAGATGTGATGTTAGCTTGCTGACCAAACAAGGGCCTTGGGCCCCTTTGAGGGCTGTTTTTACACGAAAAGCTGAAAGACCAAGAAGTCACAATACCGCTAAGACAAGTGAGCCTTAACCTCTGTTCTTTTTCGTCTCCGGTTCTCCCCAGTTAGGGAAGAGAGCCCAAGCTCGGGGCCCACCTGAGTCCCGCTTACCTTGGATGTCCGAAGGGACCGAATAAGAAGGGTGGTAGTCGGACAGCGGGAGGCTGGAGAGGTAATCGCTGCCCACCGCAGCCATTGGAGGACTCCGCAGCACCGAGGAAGGCTGGTGGTCTGTGTTTAAAACCCTGAAAGGAATGGAAAGGTTAGTGGAGCCGGAACGGCATCTGGGTTCTGGGGGAGAAAGGGATCATTTGCAGCAGCCTTGGGGGAGTGGGGGGGTCGATTCTATTTCTTTGGGGGGGGAGGATTGAGGGTCAGAAACCTGTGGGAGGAGGAGCTGGATGGAGAGTTTCGTTCTTTCTTTCTTTCTTTTTCATTGTTTTCATTGACTTTTGGAATTTGGGCAGTTTTCAGCAATTGTGGTCAGATAATGGAATTATGAGCTAGATAAAGTGCCTCTCAAACCACCACCCTCCCAGACAGGGCCTGGGTCTTCCAAAGAATATTACATTCCAAAGAAAGAAAGAAAGAGAAGCTTAAAAAAAACAAAAGGAAGCCCCTCTAGTACAAAGCTCACTGCCAAAGTAATTACTGCAGGTTTGAATCTCGCCAGGCTCAAGGTTGACTCAGCCTTCTATCCTTTCTAAGGTGGGTAAATTGAGGACCCAGTTTGTGGGGGAAATAAGCTGACTTTGTGTAAATATACAAAAATATGAAGGCTATTGCTTAACGCATTGTAAGCCGCCCTGAGTCTCCGGAGAAGGGCGGCATATAAATCAAATTAAAAAAAAAAAAAAAGTAGAAAATTCCTCTCCCAAACCTCAACGACCCACAGCGCTTATTGCTGCCAGCCTGGCCCATGGGGAGACAGCCAGGGAGGTGACAAAGGCCCTGGCCTGCTCCTCGGATCCCAATGCTACCCCCACAAAAGAAAGTGTGGGGGGGAAGAGGGTCTATTCCCCAAAATAGCGTTTCTCAACCTTAGCACCTGTCAGATAGACTTCAACTCCCAGAATCCCCCCCCCAAGCCAACGTGGCTTGCCTCCAGAAGTTGTGAGTGCTCCTATCACTGGAGGCTTTCAAGGAGAGGTTGGACAGCCCTTGGTCCCAGATGAAGTAAGGACCCTTGCCTTGGGTTGGACTTGGAAGAGCCTTGGTGGCGCAGCGGACTAAAGTGCTGTTAAAGTAGCACTTAGCGGCCAGCTGCCTGCAATTACTGCGAGTTCAAATCTCACCAGGCTCAAGGTTGACTCAGCCTTCCATCCTTCCGAGGTAGGTAAAATGAGGACCCGGATTGTGGGGGCAATAAGCTGACTTTGTATAAAAAACAAAAAGAACACCGCTTAGAAGGGGCCGAAAGCCCTACTAAGCAGGTATATACGAAAGTATGAAGGCTATTGCTTAACGCATTGTAATCCGCCCTGAGTCTCCAAAGAAGGGCGGCATATCAATTGAACCAATAAATAAATAAATAAGACCTCAGAGATCCCTTGCAGCCAGGGGTGGGATTGAAAAACTTAACAACCGGTTCGCTGCCCAGTTGCTGGGGGGGTGGGGTGGCCATGGGGGCGTGGGTTACTCGGCCTCCTGCACTATTGATGGGGGGGTGGCATTTTCACCCTCCTGAGGCTCCAGAGGATTTCTTCGGCCTCCAGGAGGGTGAAAACAGCCTCCCCCGGGCACCGGAGGCCGGAAACGGGCCCATTTCTAGACTTCCGGTAGGCTCATTTTTAGTTTATTTTATTTTAGTTTATTTGATTTGTATACCGCCCTACTCCCGAAGGACTCAGGGCGGTGAACAGCCAAACAATAAAATACACAGATACAAAAAAATTTAAAAACCAGATAAAATCAAATTAAATCATTTTGGCCCAGACAGATTAAAACACCCCAATAATTTAAATTTTCACCCTCCCAGAACAGCCACGCGGTCCCTGCAGTTACCTCGCATCCAAAACAGGCCGCGTGGAGACTCCTGGGAGGGGCGGGGTGATCCAGTCCTTGTAACTACCGGTTCGGCAAACCAGATTAAAATGAACATCCGGTTCGCCGAAACTGGTCTGAACCGGTTGAATCCTACCCCTGCATGCTTGCAGACATGCAGCGTGCATATGTCCCAAGAGCTTTCCCATCACGAAGTCTGGCTAAAAGGAATCAGCCAAGCCAGAAGGAGGGAAAGGCCCTCCGAGCCCCCCCCCCTACCCTTTTGGTCCGGCGGATGACGGGATGGCAGCAATGGCGACAGGACAGACTTTCTTGGCAGGGGGTTCCTCTTCGTCTGAAGAGCTGTCCAAAGTCAGGTCGATCACCTCCACCTTCTTCTTGTTTTCGGGCAGCTGCTTTCCATCCGAACTTACTGTGTACAGGGAAGCTGTGACACAACGACGACAAATGCTCAGAAACTTAACTTCATGTGATGACCCGGGGCACGGCACAGAGGTCGCATAGGCAGCTGGCAGTTCAAACCGACCCTTTATTGCTCCAAATTTCCCCAAATGCTCCCACGTTTCTGGTAAGTCCCAGAGCAAAGTGATGACAAACCCCCACACACACACCTCAAGCAGCCTCTGGCTGCAAATAGTCCAGCCCAATGCTGTGAGCACCACGGCTGCAAAGCAAGAAATCCAGAAAGAACGCAAGGAACCCAGGAATTCAGCGCTTGTTCCCGACAAATTCCCCTCCCCACAGCGTCTCCTTAAGTCTCAGTCCCCAGGTGTGCCTTGTGAAGAGGAGCGGGGCGCTCTCCTCTCGAGTAGTCGGGTCAGTCTGCGCTGTTCTCGCCTTCTCTCCACTCTCCATGCTTGAGGATCAGGAGGGGGTGGTCCTTGCTCATCGCCTGAGCCCTGTCTCTCATGTTCACTGCTTAGCCTCTCTTGGTTATTCTGCCCCTCCTTCCTCCCTGCCTACAAGCTGTCCCAATCCTGAAAGGCCCTGAAAACTGACTGCCTGAAAAAGAGGAGGTGCTTCCAACAATTAACACCACAGTTGTGCAGAGGAACCTCCGTGTACACAACGGGAGCAAACTGTTACAGACAAGCTTCCAGATTTGGGACTTCTTGCACCAAAGACCTCTCTCTGCTCCTGGCACCACAGCCCGGCCAGCCCGGCCCAAAGCCAGGCCCCTCCTTTCATGCCCAAGGGCCACGGCCAAGCGCTTCAAAGCCCAGCCTTTGGCCTTACCTTCCAGTCCATTGTAAGAAGATGTCTGGCAAACCTCCTGGTTCTCCTTCTTGGGCTTCATGGGGCACCAGGAACCGTCTTCCATGAACTGGATCTCATCGCAGTCCGTAACGGAGTTCAGGATCTCCATGAACAGCCTGGGGAAGGAGAGGCAGGGACAGTCTGAGGAAAATTTTTGTGCTAGTCTGATGAAGAGAAGGACTAGGGGTGAAATGATAGCAGTGTTCCAGTATCTCAGGGGTTGCCCCAAAGAAGAGGGAGTCAAGCTATTCTCCAAAGCACCTGAGGGCAGGACAAGAAGCAACAGGTGGAAACTAACCAAGGAGAGAAGCAACTTAGAACTAAGGAGAAATTTCCTGACAGTGAGAACAATTAAGCAGTGGATTAATTAACTGTTTGCCTCCAGCAGTTGTGAATGCTCCAACACTGAAAGTTTTTAAGAAGATGTTGGATAATCATTGGTCTTGTTCTGTCCCCGTCTCACACACACACACAAACAGACAGCCGGGGGTTAAATAAACCTGCAGACAACCAATTCTTCCAATAAGACGCTTGGCCAGATCTAAGTACCCCGCAGGCCACATCCGGCCCCCGGGCCTTGAGTTTCTCACCCCTGGTTTAAGGCTTCACGGTAGGCATGAACCCAGCCAAAGGTGTGATATGATGCCAAGTGCAGGTATTTTATATAAATACATATAAATATAAATATATAAATATACACACTGCAAAAGTGCGTATAGTCAAGGCGATGGTTTTTCCCAGTTGCAATGGATGGCTGGGAAAGTTGGATCCTAAGGAAGGCTGAGAAGGCCAAAGAATGGAGGCCTTTGAACTCTGGTGCTGGAGAAGACTCCCGCGAATCCCTTGGGCTGCAAGGCCATCCAACCGGTCAGTCCTAGAGGAGATTAACCCTGGCTGCTCTCCAGAAGGCCAGATCCCGAAGAGGAAACTCAAATGCTTTGGCCACCTAAGGAGAAGGAAGGAAGGACTCCCTGGAGAAGAGACCAATGCTGGGAACGGGCAAAAGAAGAAGGGGACGGCAGAGAACGAGATGGATGGACGGAGTCACTGAAGCAGAAGGCGAGTGAGCTTAAATGGACTCCGGAGGATGGTAGAGAGCAGGAAGGCCTGGAGGAACATTGTCCATGGGGTCTCGAAGTCTCGGACACCACTTCGCAACTAACAACAACTAACGAATTACACTGCAATAGCTTCATCTCATTCATCGTTTTGATGACACCCAGCTTCTCAACCTTGGCAACTTGGGAGATGCGTGGGCTTCCGTTCCCGGAGTTGGAAACTGCACTGGTGGCAAGACGCATCCTAGGCCCGCCAGTGAAAATGGATCTGGGAAGGATGGACGAAGGGAGCAGAGCTCTGTTCCCATTTTTAACTGGCAGACCTAAGGGTGCGTCTTGAAAATCGGGAGCAGCTGGGTCAGTGGTGAAATCCAAATTTGTTTACTACCAGTTCTGTGGGCGTGGCTTGGTGGGCATGGCTTGGTGGGCATGGCAGGGGAAGGATACTGCAAAATCCCGATTCCCTCCCCATTCCTGCGGGAAGGATACTGCAAAATCCCCATTCCCACCCCACTCTGGGGCCAGACAGAGGTGGCATTTTCCGGTTCTCTGAACTGCTCAAAATTTCCGCTACCGGTTCTCCAGAACCTGTCAGAACCTGCTGGATTTCACCCGTGAGGTAGGTGATCCCCAGATGGCCTTTTCCTCCCCCCAAGGGCCTTCTGAAATGCAGCAACGAGGAGAGGGAGCCCAGGGCCTCCCCAGCATTACCCATCAATGATCAAGCCTTCGTAAGGAGCCTTCTTGTCGCAGACGGGGCACGTCCAGGTGGACTTCTTCTCGTTCATCTGCAGGTACAGGGCGGCGTCGAAGCACTGCAGGTGGGTGCAGGTAAAGGCACGACAGGGAACGATCAGCCGCATCTTGCCCAGCTGGACCGGGGGGGGGGAGAAAGGGGTGGTAAGGGTTAGAAAGGACTGAGACACCCCCGGCAATCCCCTCCCAACACGGCATCCTCACCCACACCCGATTCCAACGTTCTGCATGCACCTCGCTGTCCCTCAAGAACTGGGAACACCCCCCACCCCCAGACGTTCCAATTCAAAATCAAATGACGGGAGCAATGTGGCGCTCTCATGTGACCCCCCTCCTGCGCGAGCTACACTGGCTCCCGGTGGTCTTCCGGGTGCGCTTCAAGGTTTTGGTTAAAGATAGAGCGCTCCATGGCTCAGGACCAGGGTACCTACGAGACCGCCTCCTGCCACCAACAGCCTCTCACCGACCAGTTCGCTCCCATAGAGAGGGACTCCTCGGGGTGCCGGCGGCCAAACAATGTCGACTGACGGCCCCCAGAGGGAGAGCCTTCTCTGTGGGGGCACCTGCCATCTGGAACGGGCTCCCCCCGGAGTTACGAAGGATCCAAGACTTACGCATCTTCCGCCGTGCCCTGAAAACGTTTCTATTCCAACAGGCTGGTCTGGCCTAACTCTCCCTTTTAAATTGGCTTTTAAATCGGGTTTTAGATCTCTTTTAGATAAATTTGGATGTTTTAATCTTTGAGCCTAAATTACTTAATCTGTTTTTTAATAGTTTTTAACTTCTATATGTCTTTGTATTTATTTATGGCTGTTCACCGCCCTGAGTCCTTCAGGAGTAGGGCGGTATACAAATATGAAAAAATAAATAAATAAATAAATAATAAATCAGGTTTATTACAATCAGAGACCAGAACAAATAAAAACACTCCGTGAATATCCAGTTAAAAATTCTAGAACAGGGGTGTCAAACTCGCGGGCCGGATGCGTCCTGCGCTGGCCATGTCCACCTCCGGTTTAGCGAAGGGCGGGGGGCGGGGGATGTTTCCATTCCCCACCATCCAGTCAGAGCTAAAGAAGCTTCTGGGATGAGAAGCGAAACGTCTTCAAAAAGAAAAAAAAGCCAGAAAGTCCAGTGGCCTCTTGGGAAAAAAAACCCAAGCACCTTTGGGACAACTGTGTCCTTGGACGACGGAGCATTTCCACAGACGAGAGATAAAATCTGTATTAAAATCCAGTCTGCCAGTTACACATGGCCTAACTCCGTGATGGTGGACCTATGGAGCCATACCTTCGGGCATGTGAGCCGTTGCCCTAGCTCAACTCCAGTGCGCATAAGTGCACCAGCTGGCTGGTTTTCGGCTGGCCCCGCCCACGCCTCCCTTCCCAGGAGTCTCCATGTGGCCCGTTTTGGACGCCAGATAAGTACAGGGCTCCCGTGGAGGCTCTGGGAGGGCGTTTTCGGCCTCCGGGGGAGATGGGGGAGGCTGTTTTTGCCCTCCCCAGCCTCTAGGAAAGCTTCTGGAACCTGGGGAGGGCAAAAAGCGGGTCTTCTGGGCCCACCGGAAGTTGGGAAACGGGACTGTCAACTTGCAAAGGGGAACGTAAATCTACGTAGGATCAGTCCTAACTGCATCCGAGTATTGCCGGAATGTTGCTCCTAATAAATGTATATATTTCTTTTGAAGTTTGGCTCATGGCTCATGAATTAATTAGGGCATCTTTCGGAAACTTGACAGGGACGTTTCCTGCCTCCGGAGGGGTGGGGGAGGCCGTTTTTGCCCTCTGGAGGCTTCAAATAGGCCTGCTAGACCCAAAACGGGGCACGGGGGGCGCATGCATGAGGGGGGTGCAGGGGGGCATTGAATTATGGGTGTGGGCACGCGCGTACGCGACACCCCCCCCCGCTTTTGTCCCGCGATAGCAAAAAGGTTAGCCATCACTGGCCTAACTATACGGTAAAAGAACAATCCATAAAACTGTGAGGCTCGTAGTCATTAAAATAGTAAAATGGAAAGGAACAGCAATGGAAAAGGGTTTGCCACATTTGTCGTATAAAATAGCTATGGGGGATTAGCCACGTGTTTCCGACATCCCAGTTATAAATCACACAATTTATTTAATTTAATTTAATTTTATTTATTGATGTAATTTATATGCCGCCCTTCTCCTGTAGGACTCAGGGCGGCTTACCAAACAAAACAAAGAATTACCTAAACCGATTAAAATCAATTTAAAATTAAATTAAAATCAATTAAAAATTATTGAAAATTGTTTGAAGTCATTCAGCCCCTTTGGTGGAAAAGCCACGTCTTCAATTCGCGGCGGAAGGAGAGGAGGTCCAGGACTATCCTGAGGCCGGTGGGCAGCCCATTCCAGAGGGTTTATGGCCGTGGGCAGCATCCTGCAGTCAGGTGACTGCATTTAGACAAGTGTTGCTAAAACCCGGTTCAGAGAGTCCTCGGCTTACGACAGTTCGCTTAGTGACCATTCAAAGTTACAACAGCAGGGAAAAAAGAAGCGACTTGGGACTGCGGCAGCATCCCCGTAGTCCCGTGATTTACATCCAGAAGCTTGGCAACTGACTCGTATTTACGACAATGGCAGCGTCCCAGGGGGTCACGTGATCCCCTTTTTGCGACCTTACGACAAGCAAAGTCAATGGGGGGAGGGGGGGAACCAGATTCACTGAACAACCGCGTGACTAATTTAACAACGGCGGTGATTCACTTAAGAAACGTGGCCAGAAAAGTTGCAAAAAGGGGTAAAAAAAAATTATCACTTTAACAAACGTCTCGCTTAGCGACATAACTTTTGGGCTCCATTGTGGTCGTAAGTCGAGGACTGCCTGGGTTTACTTCCAGCGATTTGCAAAGCAGCGCCCACAACAAGCCATCGGTTCGCTTAAGGACTCTGCGGGGTTCGCTTAACGACGGGAGTGGCTGTTTTTATGACTGCTGCGTTCTTTTAACAACCACCACACAAAAAAGGTTATAAAATCATGTGAGGTCGAGTTTTAAATAGAGGATTACCTTTGTCTAAGGTTTCAGGGGTGGAAAACTATCCATCTGTAAATACAGATGGATAGTTTTACGGGGTTTCTCTTGGTATTAAGCAGATCAGATTTTGTTCCCCCCCAAATATTAAAAAGACTAATAGGGAGCATTGTTAGCAAACATTACCGGACACATGAGTGACACTCGCAAACTGGTGGTGGCAATTTCACTGTCAGGATCGGCTGTCAGCTTTTCTTTGACTGCAGGGGAGGAAAACAAAAAAGCTTTTTAAAACCCTAAGTACAAATAATACACAGAAGAGAGTTAATTTACTGTATGGAGTAACATACATGGACTTACGGCATGTATTCACATTTTACCTAGATTTAAAAAAAACACACAATAATATAGGAATGTTAAAAGGAGGGATGACAGATAGATAGATAGATAGATAGATAGATAGATAGATAGATAGATAGATAGATAATTTAATTATTTATTTACTTACTTACTTACTTACTTAGTTACTTACTTACTTACTAACTAACTAGTCGCATTTCTATGCCGCCCAACTCCCTAGAGACTCTGGGCGGCTTACAGAAAAAAAAAAGATATAGAGATAAAGATAGATAAAATAGATTGGATTGGATTGGATTGGATTGGATTGGATTGGATTGGATTGGATTAGATAGATAGATAGATAGATAGATAGATAGATAGATAGATAGATAGATAGAGGATCTATATATAGAGAGAGGAGATAGATAGATTAGATAGATAAAATAGATAAATAAGATAGATAGATATAGAGATAAAGATAGATAAAATAGATAGATTAGATTAGATAGATAGAGGATCTATATATAGAGGAGATAGATAAAATAGATTAGATAGATAAAATAGATATAGATAGATAAGATAGGTAAGATAGATAAAATAGATTAGATTAAATAAAATAGATTAGATAAATTAGATATAGATTAGATAAGATATAGATCAGATAGATAAGACAGATATGATAAATAAAATAGATAGATATAAAGATAGATAAATAAAATAGATTAAATAGGTACGATAGATAAGATATATATATATATATATAGAGAGAGAGAGAGAGAGAGAGAGAGAGGGAGAGAGAGAGAGAAATAGTAGTCCTTGACTTACGACAATTGAGCCCCAAATTTCTGTTGCTAAGCGAGACATTGGTTAAGGGAGTTTTGCCCCATGTTATGACCTTTCTAGCCACATGTTAAGTTAATAACATGGTTGTTAAGTGAATCTGGCTCCCCCATTGATTTTGCTTGTCAAAAAGCCACAAAAGGTCACATGATGTTGGGACATAGCAATGGTCGTAAATATGAACCAGTTGCCAAGCATCTGAGTAGCGATCACATGATCATGGGGCTGCTGAAACGGTCGTTAAGTGTGAAAAACAGCCTTAAGTCACTTTTTTCAGGGCCGTTGTAACTTTGAACAGTCACTAAACAAACTGTTGTTAAGTCGAGGATTACCTGAACTCTTTGTTTTGGCCCAGGGGCTATAAAAGTAACATTTGCTTCCATCCAATGTGGCCCCCATTCTCCGCCATGAGTTATTTCTCATGTTTTAAAAGAGCCTTGGTACTACAGTGGTTTAAAGCACCCTGTTATTAACACAGCTGCCTGCAATTTACTGCTGGTTCGAATCTCTCCAAGGCTCAAGGTTGACTCAGCCTTCCATCCTTTCTAAGGTAGGTTAAATGAGGACCCAGTTTGTGGGGGCAATAAGCTGACTTTGTATAAATATACAAAAGTATGAAGGCTATTGCTTAACGCACTGTAAGCCGCCCTGAGTCTCCGGAGAAGGGCGGCATATAAATCAAATTAAAAAAAAAAAAAAAAAAAAAAAAAAGAGTTTCCTCGGTAAAAGTATGCCTAGCTTCAGAATTCTAGCATTCGACACACACTAATTTAACAAGGTAACTAAAGGCTTATTTTGAATTCCCACTGCTTGTAAATGCACACGAAAGAAATACGGAACGAAAGGCCCAACCGGAGTAAAACGAAGGATTGTTCTGTTCCAAATTGGGAAAGTACAAACTGCCGCACCCATTCCTGCAATGGTACAAATCATACAGAAATACAGAATACCAGAGTCGGAAGGGACCTTGGAGGTCTTCTAGTCCAACCCCCTGCTCAGGCAAGGGACCCTCTACCATTTCAGACAGGTGGCTGGCCAGTCTTTTCTTAAAAATTTCCAGTGTTGGGAGCATCCACAACTTCTGGTGGCAAGTTGTTCCACTGGTTGATTGTCCTCACTGTCAGGAAATTTCTCTTTATTTCTAAATTGCTTCTCTCCTTGATTACTTTCCACCCGTTGCTTCTTGTCCTGCCTTCTGGTGCTTTGGAGAATAGCTTGACTCCCTCTTCTTTGGGGCAGCCCCTGAGATATTGGAAGACTGCTATCCTGTTTCCCCTGGTCCTTCTTTTCATCAAACTAGACATACCCAGTTCCTGCAACCGTTCTTCATATGTTTTAGCCTCCAGTCCCCTAATCCTCTTGGTTGCTCTTCTCTGCACTCTTTCCAAAGTAGAATATAATTATTAGAATTAGAATTAGAGTTAGCATTAAGGATAGGATAGGATAGGATAGGATAGGATAGGATAGGATAGGATAGGATTAGGATAGGATAGGATAGGATAGGATAGGATAGGATAGGATAGGATAGGATACAAAAGTATGAAAGCTATTGCTTAACGCATTGTAAGCCGCCCTGAGTCTCTGGAAAAGGGTGGCATATAAATCGAACCAATAAATAAATAAATGGATAGGATAGGATAGGATAGGATAGGATAGGATAGGATAGGATAGGATAGGATACAAAAGTATGAAGGCTGTTGCTTAACGCATTGTAAGCCGCCCTGAGTCTCCGGAAAAGGGCAGCATATAAATCGAACCAATAAATAGGATAGGATAGGATAGGATAGGATAGGATAGGACGGGAAGGGACCTTAGAGGTCTTCTAGTCCAACCCACTCAAGCTGGAGACCCATTGATTCTATCCTTCTGTTAATGCAGCCAAGATTGTGTTGGCTGTTTTGGCAGCTGCTGCACATGGCTGTCTGATACTTAAGTGACTGTCCACTAGGACTCCCACAATTACTACTACATAGGATACCACCTACGCCAGGAGTCTGCAAACTTGGCCACTTGTGGACTTCAACTCCCAGAATTCCTCAAGCCAACATGGCTGCTTGAGGAATTCTGGGAATTGAAGTCCCCAGGTCTTCGATTTTGAAGACACCCGACCTATGCTCTACCTGGGCATTTTGGTTTTCCTTGCCTAAATGTAGAACCTTACTTTTTTTTTTCCCCCACCACTGAATTTCATTTTGTTAGATGGTGCCCTGCGTTCGGGTCTGTCATTTTCAAGACAATCCCAGGCAAGTTGTGAGGGCAGCTGCTTGCCAGACCCTGGGGGCTGCTGGGAGAGACGTCAAAAGAACCGGGGGACTCACTCAGGGCTCGGGAGTGGTCGGGGTTCCGGATGCCCTTGGCCCTCAGCTTCTGCAGCAACGTTACCGAAGTCAACTGCTTCACCAGGTAAACAGAGAGGGAGTAATTCTAGAGAGAGAGAGAGAGCAAAAGCAGGATTACCGTATTTTTCGGAGCATAAGAAGCACCAGACTATAAGACCTTTTTTTGGTGAGGAAAAGAAGAAAAAGAAATCTCCCTCTGCCTCCCAGCAATTTTGCCTCCATGCAGCAAACAGCAAACAGCCTGCTTTACTTTCAGTTTTGTTTTCAGCATAGCTTGATTAGCACAAGGAGAGAAAAAAAAAAAATCTGCTCCCAGCAATTTACCTCCTTGCAGCCAGCAGCAAAGGCCCGGGCAAAACAGCTGAGAGCAAAACAGCTGAGAGTCGGGAGGCCGATCCAATCAACTTGTGCTAATTAGGCTGTGCTGAAGCTGAAAGGAGCTGTTTCTTCTTGCTGCTTGCTTGCAAGGAGGTAAACTGCTGGGAGGCAGAGGCCAAAGGGTGGGGGCCTACATTCGGTGTATAAGACGCACCTAAATTTTCACCCCCTTTTTAGGGGGGGAAAAGGTGCGTCTTATACTCCGAAAAATATGCTAGGTCATGGAGAGGAAGAGATATATTGAAGGAGATGGGCTCTGACTTACATTTATAAATATGTTCTATGTCAGCGTGTCAGTGGAAGAGTTACCCCTTGTCAGAAGCTTCCTGGGTGAAGAGCAGAAACATTCAAGCTGACCGCCTTATAGCTAAATTCCATGCAGATCACCCGGACAAGCCGGGAGGGGGTGGGACACACCCTCGGACGGGGTAAGGTACTAAACTTGTTGTTTGTCTCGCGCAGGCCTCACTGGGAGAGTGAAGGGAGAGGGGCCGGATGTCAGCGTCTCAGCGCTGACCTAGAAAAGGGAGGATGAAGCCTGAACTTTTGCCTGCTAAATCCGAATTTGAAGATTCGGTCTCCTTGGAGATGAGGAGGGGGGGGGAACATTCCTGTGAACTGACAGGAAAAGGAATCAGGAGAGTGACTTGGAAGATAGCCAATGAGAAGCAGAGAATTGGGGATCGGAAAGGGAGGGATTGGGGGGCAAAGGTCAGTATTGACCGCGAAGAGCCACGATCCGGTTTTTTTTTTTTAATTTGATTTATATGCCGCCCTTCTCCGGAGACTCAGGGCGGCTTCCAATGCGTTAAGCAATAGCCTTCATACTTTTGTATATTTATACAAAGTCAGCTTATTGCCCCCACAAACTGGGTCCTCATTTCACCTACCTTAGAAAGGATGGAAGGCTGAGTCAACCTTGAGCCTGGGGAGATTCGAACTTGCAGTAATTGCAGGCAGCTGGTCTTAATAACCAGCTTAATAACAGGGTGCCTTAAACCCCTGTACTACCAAGGTACAGTACGGTTGCTGTGCTCGAATAAAGAGAAAATTTCCTTAAAGACTGGCAGTTTGGAAGTTCATTTATTTTGAGACAGCATCGAAGCCTGACATTTTATTTGCTTAAGCAGGAGACTTCGTTCTGATTGTCATATGTTGGCTAGTTTCTTTACTCATTTAAAGCAGGGTTTTAGAATGGAATAACCGAGTTGGGAGGTGCCTTGGAGGTCTTCTTGCAAGGAAACCCTATACCAGGGATGGCTAACCTTTTCGGCACAATTATGTCGCTGCCTCCATCGGCAATACCGCTTCGGAGCCCCTCTTACCCTGCCAAACTCAGATGACCAGTTGACCACAATGGTGTTGGGGACCGTGGCCGAAAGGCGCACCAAAGGCGTGATGTTGATCGGTCGACTCGGACGCTTGGGTTCCGCGCCGTTTTTGGTGGGAGGGAGGTAACCCTGCATCGGCAGAAGAAAAACAGCACCCGTCAGGCCTACGGTCGGCCACGCTCACCATCATCACAAGACACAGGCAGGCAGGATACGGTTTGCTTCAGTATGGGTTGTTTGATAAACCAACATGGGCTGGGTTCAAAGCCTACGTTAAGCCATAAACCAGGCTAGATAAAAATCGATTTTAAAAAAAAATTAAAAATTCTTCCTTCTCCTTCTTCCTTCCCCTTCTTTCTTCTTCCTTCTCCTTCCCCTTCTTCAACTTCTTCCTTCTCCTTCTTCCTTCCTTCTCCCTTCCCCTTCTTTCTTCTTCCTTCCCCTTCCTTCTTCTTCCTTCTCCTTCTTCCTTCCCCTTCTTTCTTCTTCCTTCCCCTTCCTTCTTCTTCCTTCTCCTTCTCTTTCTTCCTTCCCCTTCTCCCTTCTTCCTTCCCCTTCTTTCTTCTTCCTTCCCCTTCCTTCTTCTTCCTTCTCCTTCTTCCTTCTTCCTTCCCCTTCTTTCTTCTTCCTTCCCCTTCCTTCTTCTTCCTTCTCCTTCTCCTTTTTCCTTCCCCTTCTTCCTTCTCCTCCTCCTCCAGCAAGCTCAGAGAGCACCCAGGACCGCTCAGAGGTGAGAGAGGACCCAACTCCATGGCTACCTGGACAATCTCTCTTCCCCACCACAACCGAGAGAGAGAGGGCCCACCAAGGAAGGCTGCCCATTCCCAGCCATCTTGAGGGCAGGTTGAATTCCAAACAGGGAGCCACCGAGTTGGGGGCTGCCTCAATCATCCAACTGTTTTACTTTCAAGCGTGGGGAAACAAGGGAGGGGAGAGCGGAGGTCTACTCACGGGCAAAGGGCAAAGCTTCCCATTGATTTTCACGAACAAATTGGGAGGGAAGTAATCTTCTTGCGGGCAGCTGGTTTCACATAAACAAAACCTGCCAAAGAGATAAAGACAAAGCCAGAAGAGTGAAGGGGAAGGAAATGGAACCGAAGAATCCCAGATTCTATAGCTGAAATCCATGAAGGAGGCATTGACCAGTAACAGCACAACAAACCTAGCACAACATGTGAAAACGAGAGGTGGCATTCAGCCGGTTCGGACCAGTTCTCCCGAACCGGTAGCAGCCCTCCCAGCCACCCCGGCTCTATGCCAACCTATTGAGGCACGTTTTTGAGTCCAGGCGCATGCACGGAAGGCAGATGCGTGTGGGACCCGGGCGCGCGCGTGCACACGAAGCGAGCATGTGCATGCTCGGCGAACCGGTAGTAACATAATGTGAAACCCACCGCTGGCGAAAACATACACTTGGCAAACAATGTTAGGGACTAAAATCAGACAAATGTGGAAATGGCCAAATTGTCAATATGTAGCAAACGATAGAAACTGAACTAAGTTTTAAGCAAGAAGGGCTCCCTGAGAGATAGCACAGAGCAAGAATTAGCCGGCAATACTAATTCTAACCACTGGGAGGGGACAGAGGGAGGGAGGGAGGAAAGGAAGGAAATGAAAAGGAAGGAAATTGGAAGGATGGATGGATGGAAGGAAGGAAAGGGAAGGGATGGAAAGGAAAGGAAGAAAGGAAGAAAGGAAAGGAAGGAAGAACGGAAGAAAGGGAGGGAGGGAAAGAAATGAAAAGGAAGGAAATTGGATGGATGGATGGATGGATGGAAGGAAGGGAAGGGAAGGGAAGGGAAGGGAAGGAAGGAAGGAAGGAAGGAAGGAAGGAAGGAAGGAAGGAAAGAAAGGGAGGGAGGGAGGGAAGGAAGGAAGGAAGGAAATGGAAAGGAAGAAAATTGGAAGGATGGATGGATGGGAGGAAGAAAGGAAGGAAGGAAAGGAAGGAAGGAAAGGGAGGGAGGGAGGAAATGAAAAGGAAGGAAATTGGATGGATGGATGGAGGGATGGAAGGGAGGGAGGGACGGAAGGAAGGAAGGATGGAAATTGGAAGGATAGATGGAAGGAAGGAAGGAAGGGAAGGGAAGGGAAGGCTGCCGTGGCTCATAGTATCCTGCCTTGGGCGGGTGGGGTTGGACTAGAAGACCTCCAAGGTCCCTTGGTGACGGACGAGTCAAGATCTCTCCTGCCCACTTATAGCCGCAGCAAATATTTTGCTGCTTTTTTTCAAACCTTCTTTTAAATTAAAATTCTTTTCTTACCTCAATTGCACCTGTACGGTATAATCACATTTGGCACCAGGTAAGATATCTCTGGAAGGGGGTGGGGGGAGAGAGAGAAGAAAAAGAAGCTTAAATTTGATCCGGAAAATAACAAAAGCAAATTTTGGAATCCCGTGCGTATCTATACATAACAATTATTAGACCTCTCGCCCCATTGGATGAACTTCTGTGACGTCACAGAACGCCGGCGACATTCTGACAATCGGTAGGTAGGATCGGAGCTCATCAGAGCCGCTGAAAAGGAAAAATGGGTGGGTGGATGCACAGAGGATGGGAGGGAATCTTTGTGTGTGTGTTGTGTGTGTTGTGTGTGTGTGGGGGGGGGCTGTTGTTTGACATTCCAGAATATCGACAATGAAAATGAATATACTACCTAGAATTCTATATTTGTTCCAGACAATTCCAATTAGATTGAGAAAAAGATTATTTTGGAGATTTGAACAAAATAATGTTAAAATATATTTGGCAGGGTAAAAAGGCGAGGATAACATTGAAACTCTTGCAAGATGCCAGAATAAAAGGTTTTGGTTTGCCTAATTGGGAACTTTATTACCAAGCGACAAGTTTGATGTGGATTAAAGAATGGGTACTGCTAAGAAACGCAAGATTAGTGACTTTAGAAGGACATGACTTGTTGTTGGGATGGCAAGCTTTTTTATGGTACAAGGGAACAAAAACACAGGGGTACTTTAGAAGACATTGTCAAGTTTCCAAAAGATGCCCTAATTAATTCATGAGCCATGATCCAAACTTCAAAGGAAATATAGTCATTTATTAGGAGCAACATTCCGGCAATAGTTGGATGTAGTTAGGACTGATCCCACGTAGATTTACGTTCCCCTATGACCCTGTCTCTCCCCTCCTCTCTGGCTGTGTCATAAATCACATTCTCCAATTAACCACTTTGGCTGGCTGTGAAACCTAACACCCTCCTTCTGATTGCGGTCAGGAAGAATGTATGGAATTCACTTCAGTTAGGGAAATCAATCAGATCTATCAGTTCTCCCTCCCTCCTGCTCATGGCAACTTGAAAGCTTTGCAAGTTGACAGACATTATATACGTGAGGCCTTGTTATTAAACTCGGAGAAGATTAAAAAACAACACTATTTAAAAATTCCAGTCTGGTTATCAACGATTGAAGCATTTTCATATTCAATAATATTTAGAAGGGAACAAATCGTTAGATATAGTGAACTATTGAATGAAAAGGGTGAACTTAAAGCGAAGCAAGAATTGGAGGAACAAGGTTTAAAGAGGAATTGGTTTTCTTATATGCAAATACATTCTAGATAGGATAAAGATTGTAATACAGAAGATTTTTATAATAATTTTTTTTTCAATTTGATTTATATGCTGCCCTTCTCCGGAGACTCAGGGCGGCTTACAATGTGCTCAGCAATAGCCTTCATCCTTTTGTATATTTATACAAAGTCAGCTTATTGCCCCCACAAACTGGGTCCTCATTTCACCTACCTTAGAAAGGATGGAAGGCTGAGTCAACCTTGAGCCTTGGAGAGATTCGAACCAGCAGTAATTGCAGGCAGCTGGTCTTAATAACCAGCTTAA